>NC_091120.1:198624771-198859771 GCF_040183065.1 Periplaneta americana
CAATTCTAAATGTCCATGTTCTGCAGCTTGGTGCAACGCGGTAATTAAGATATTCATTTCATTGTATGGTGATGGAAATGCGAGAACTGCACGCTGTACATTATTTCTTGACGAATATATAAACTTGACCAGATGCAACAAGCTCCCTCGAGAACAGCAATTCAAGATATGCCACAGATTGCTCTCTTCTGCAGATACAAGATCAGTGCATGCGACGCCTTTGCCTAGGAGCAAGTCAACGCACGACCAAGCTTTAATTTGATCAGCTAAGCGGATGGGACTCCAAGAAAGTACTTCATCCCCGCTATTCAAATCTGAAGTATGCTCTGCTAGAATTGAAGTTATCTGATGCTCCACAGTATCAGTAATATAAATATAATTGCCACTGAGATTCCATGGATCAAATCGACAATATTCATAACCACTGTTATTACAAACATCAAGATGTGTCATGACTGACAGATGCAAAGCAGTCCGGCCACCAAGATCCCTTGCGTTAACATCGCAAGAGTCAGTCAATAAAGTCTGTACTATAGTCTTATTTCCATTCAGCACTGCACGATGCAATGGAAAATCTCGAGCTAAAATTGCATTGAAAAATTGTCTCACCAGCTTGAAACTTGGTGTTAAAATATGTCTACATATGAAATCTTTTTCACTTTGCAAATTCTTTGAAAACCACAGTGCGGCATAATAGCTCGCAAAGGTTATATGCGAAAATATAGGTCTGCGATTTTTAAAGTAGAAAACAATGTCTCTTCCTTCGACATCTGATTTTAATTTCTCTAAAACTCTTTTAGCTTCTCCAGTAACGGAATTTGAATTTTTTAGTAACATAATTTGGTCTTTATCTAGTAACTTGTATACAGCGCAGTACATATGATTTTGTTCAAACATACCTTTTAACATATTGAAATCGCTATCTACACTACATTTTTTGTTCCTCGCATAATACACCTCCCACATCTTTTCAATGATCATTTCGTGCAGCGTTAACAGATCCAATCTGTCAGGAAGATTAACATCACTCTTATGATAGAATTTTGCCCCTTCAGCATTGAAAACTTCTGCCAAAATCTTTATCAGTAGAGGAATTGCAGTGAATTCCTTGTAATTACTCAGAGAGTTACACGTAACTTGCAACAATTGATCAACGAAGACATGCAGGTTGTATCCGCCACCGCTTTTATCTTTCCAGTATTTCCACAGGAATTCCTTTTGTTCTTCTTCTGAAAATGGCATCAATTCAAATGCAATAGCAGACAAACCTGTTTCCAACTTGTGCTGCATGTCTGTGCGAGATGTTACAAACACCTTTCCAACTTTTGTGTTACCGAGTTCTTTTATAATTGCTATCACTTTGTCTGCATAATATGGACATACTTCATCATAACCGTCCAGCATGACGATCACTTTCCCTTCATTTCCTAATCTGTGTTCAAACAGACACCTTTCGAATTCAGTGTCCACTTTCCCTCCTGTCTCTAGCAGCTTTAAAGCCAAATCAGGTTCATTACTAGACAGTACATTTCTTTCATCGTTGAGATTTATTCTCACAATCCATAAAGTTGGATCGGCAACTTTCAACTGCAACGCAAAATGAGTGAGTTCAGTTGACTTCCCCATTCCGAGATCCCCAGAAATTACGATGACTTTATCAGAAAGCTCCATTATTTCCTTTATATCGTCGTATATTTTCCCTTCTGCACTGTGATTTCCTGCTGTGTTAACGTACTCTTTTCGTGATAATCTGCGTGAAACATAATGATCATCCTCTTCAGGGAGTTTCTCTCCTATTTCTAAGCCTGAAAGCAATTGTCGCAAAATATCAGCAGTCACTGAGCTTTCGATGTCACTCGTGTTAGCTAAAGACTTCAACCTCACTGAATGACCTTGAAAAGTAACATTGCATTCTAGTATTATGTCAAGAGATTCTTGATCTAACTGACTCATGGAGAATGTGTCAATATATTTCTCCACTGTACTGAGCTCTCGGAGTTTTCGTAGCATAGCATCTTCAGAGTCAGTAACAAGAATTACCGACTTCTCTCGCCACTCATTGAGGAAACCAACAAGCTCATTCACAATTGCCTCATTGTCTATCCCACCATCAATAATAAGTACGTAATCTGTATATTGTTCCCAAAGAGTTAAAATTTGTGATAAATATGAATTAAATGTACTTCCACTAAACAGAAAATTATTTCCGAAAACTTGACGTGCCTTCACACAGCTGAAAATGTTACACTCTTTATTATAAAAGTGTAATATTCTATAGTTAGATGGCAAGCGTTTTTTCACATGACTTAATTCTCCTTCATTAAATCTGACGTTCATCTCTGGAAACTCCTTTTCCTTTTGATGCAAAAAATCATAAACGAAGTTCCTTACTATTTCTTTCCAGAAAATACTATCCCTTTCGAGATAAGTTTTACCCTTCTTCCACCATTTCTTAATGTCTTCCATATATTTGTTATATGAAGAATCTGTACCACATGCGCCTTCCAAAGCCTTTTTTATGAGGTCATCAAGTTCACTCTCGTTCTTTTGTCCTGTGAAGATCCATATTTTTGATAAGAAGTCCTTGTATTCAGATAAATTTTTAAAATTCTGAAGTTTGGACAGTATTTTCTTGAGTTCCTCATTTCTGGGCACTTTGTTTGCAGTTCTGTTCCATAGCGTTTTTACAACGTCGAGAATAGCCTGTGTACTGTCTGTGGTACTGCCACTAACTGCACGATTTAAAAGTTCCTTATGTGCTGGTAAATTTGAAAACTTTTCATGAATATCTGGCCAATCTTTTTCACTGAAACATTGTATTCTTCCTTCAGTACCTATAAGACTTTGCCAGTCATCTTTATCGTCTAGAAAGCAATTCTTTTTCGACTTTAATTCTGCATTTGTATAGATTACAAAAAGGCAATCTTCAAAAATGCCAAAACCATTTAATTGTTCATTTGTATTCCAATCCTTTTCCTTAACACACAAGAATTCGCAGTACTGGAACAAACTGAAAACTCCATTCAAAACAGTGAATTGTGATTCATAGATAGCATCTTTCTCTTTATGTTTCAACTGTAAGAAAATTGTCCTATTTTTTAAACTCAAAGCTATGTCATCGAAGGGACCTGCTACTTCCACATTAGAACCGAGAGAAAACTTTTGTCTGGTCTTGATTGCTCGAAGGAACAACAGGGCTATCACCTTCAATTCAAATAACTCTCCTCTCATATTAGCTGCTCCTTTTCTTCTTTTATATGTCCCCTTTCTGGATGAAGTAGCCTAAAAAAGAGAACATATATAGTACATAGTATAAAACATCAATGGTATAATATGAGACGTGTTTTCTCGATTTGAGAGCAGTTTGTCCAAGATTCCTGGTCCAATGTTATGCTTGCCCTACGGAAAACTCGTCCAGTAGGACATTTCGTCAAATTCTCTTTAGAACAATGTGACTTTTCATTCAAAATAAATTAGTTCAATGTATTCGACCAATCTAAATTTAATTTGCATATATTTGTACATTATCATATTAAATTACATAAAATGGTGAAACAACTGAATCAATTTAATCTTCCTCTATAACATCTTACTCTGGGTTTACTTTCGAATGATATACGATTGACCAGAGGTGTGTTGAAATTAGATTTTCAACCTTGTACTAGGAATATTGCTGTATAAGCAGAAAATATGCTCTTGGTTACGTAGATACTGGCTTTTCACTGGAGCCGTAATGTTCCGTTGACCACCGGGAAGACGTGTCCGTTCTGCTTCCAGTTTTGAAGATGAAGCATTTGTTTTCCTCTCTCACACATAATTTCTGCCATATTCAGAACTGAAAATACACTCAGGGACAAAAAAAACCGGACACTTGTATATTTGCTTGTATTTTGTTGCCAATTATTTCAAAATGAAACAAAACCCATTTAAACAAAATAATGTTTCATTTAGCACCTTATACGACAACATTTGAAAAACAATCTCTGAGGGGAAAATTTACAAAAAATTACAAAGGGCGTATAACTATGGCATCGTTTGGTCTAACTGTTTTTTTCATTTTATGGTGCCTTAAACATTAAAAACTCTTTTTAGTAACGGATATTACCCCCTCTGGCTTGAATAACTGCATCCATACGTCTTGGCATGCTCTCAATTTGGTTAGCAATGTCTTCTTGAAGAATAAGTCCCATTCTTCGCCAAGTGCTCGCCTCAACTCTTGTAACGATTCTGGTCTCGGTCGCCTATTCTTAACACGCCGTCCCAGCATGTCCCACACGTGTTCAATTGGGTTCATGTCTGGACTCCTTGCTGGCCATGGAAGAACATGGATTCCCACTTCTTGGAGATAATCTCCGACCGCATGGGCAATATGCGGCCGTGCATTATCATGCATTAAAACAAAATTATCGCCTACAAATTGGCCAAATGGCACAACATGATCAGCCAAACATTCATTTATATACCTATCAGCTGTTAGTCTTCCATTTTCAACAAAAACCAACTCTGTACGAGCATCCGTACACATTCCTGCCCAAACCATCACTCCACCACCTCCATACAGCACATTTTCGGAAATGCAACACTGTGAAAATCGTTCTCCCCTCCTTCTCCAAACTCTTTCACGTCCATCAGGTGAGCACAGATTGAAATGGGACTCATCGGTGAACAGAACACAGCTCCACTGTCCATTTCTCCAATCCCTGTGATCATTTGCAAAACGCAGTCGTTCAACTCGATGCATCTTGAGAAGTCTGGGACCAGTTGCAGGTCTACTTGATATCAGTCCACTTGCTTTCAACCTCCTTCTAACTGCTTTGGCCGAAATTGGGCGTCCATGCATGTTAACAAATTGCTGGGCTACACTAGTAGCTGGCAGGTTGCGCTCCCTAAGAACTCTCAACACCATATACCTGTCTTCATTTGGATTTGTAGCTCTTGGACGACCCGAACCTGGTCTTCTGGTATATTCTAGGATCTCTCTATACCGTTTTATGGCATCATGGGTTGCGCTTCTAGCCATATTCATAACATTTGCAATGTAACGTACACTGCGTCCATCATCGTAAAGGGCTACAGCTCGAGCCACATCTTCAGGTCGCATCTTGTTTTAAGACAAATGTTACAACCCCACTTAAACTCAGAAAATGTAAAAATAAAGAAATAAAGAATGATAACGATAATGAAGCACAAAATGGTTGAGACAAAATTGTTATAGCTGAGACTCCGAAAGCAAAATTGGAATATTTGGTTGTAATGGCTTGTTTATAAAACAAAAAGCAATCAACAATGTATACACGTCTCCATAACAACAGATGGCTACCATAATATTGTATGAGAAGATAATGTTTTGCAAAATATCAGCAAATATTAAAGTGTCCGGTTTTTTTTTTGTCCCTGAGTGTATTAATGATTAGAAGTTACTAAAAATGTGAAGTTACTGTGGAAACGGAATGACATGTTGTGCTGGCCGACTATTGGATGAGACGAAAGTATAGGAGACGTATAAATTGGACAAAATGTCCTTCTGGACGATTCAAGTTATGGATAAAATTGATATGTTGGACGAGATTCGGGTTGGAGGAAATGTCCTTGAAGCGTTTTCTCATATATACATATTTCGCTGTCCCCGGACAAAATATTTATCAAACCAAATTCAATATTATGGAGAAGTATTGATAACATCGCCCAAGAACTACCTCGATAAACGCAATTAAATTTAAAATCAGGCCCTGAGATTAATTACTGGAGCAGTGAAAACAATTTCATTCGTTGCTATGCAGATTGTTATGAATACTCTAATACAGCTTTTCTCGAACTATGGGTCGCGACCCATTCGTGGGTGTATCATAAGAGTTAAAAGTGCCCACATTATTTGCATAAATTTAAGCGCTAGGGAATTTCAGAGCAAAATGAAGATGAAATATTTCATTTTCTACAGAGAATTTGCAAATGCACACACAGAAGTTGCGTATTACAGTTAAAATAATAACCAGGAATGCAAAACTATTCGGGACCGTTCTTCAAAGATTATCTTTCATTAGGTTTAAACGTCTCCTTGTTATGCGACAGAAAATTATGTTAATTGTGTGTGTGTGTGTGTGTGTGTGTACTGCTTTTGCAGTCTTGCTGATTATATATAGTACTGAATTCAATTGAATTCAATTTCGGGATGGGAGTACTACTACCCAGCATTGCCGCCTTTCAGTATCTATTGCGCTAACCCTCAAGCTACGCGCATTTCCAAATCAATACCAGCCGACTACGCTAAGGTTCGCTGCATACCCAGGTTTCGAACAGGCAACTCCATTCGTCCCTAGGTCAGCACCCTCCGTCGTGTATCGCCATCCGGCATTCGGGGGATGCTATGGAATGATGACGAAACAGAGAAATGTTGACTAAATTATGTAGATTGTAGATACCTAACATGGGGAAATGGGAAAACCCCGATAAAATCCCCAACTGAGACCTTGTCCGCCACAAGTACAACTGTGGATTTTTCAATGGTCTGACCACTCATCCACGTTGGGGTGGTTATAAAGTAAGTGATATACTTATAATTTCGTTACGTATATATATACAGAATGTTTAAAAAATACGGGGCATAATTTCAGGTATGCATTTCCCACATGTAGACAATCAAAATAGTTCATTACAACATGTGTCCGGAAATGCTTTATTTCCGAGTTATGGCCTTCACAACATTGAAATTCACCGGAACGTTTTTCTTTCCGCAGGTCGTTGCCGTCAAAAGAGACATTAAGAGGGCACTCTGACAGTTCATTCCGAGGCGTCTCCATTACCATCTGTGCGAGTATGGAATATCGATGGATAGGTAGAGGTGGCCCAATTGCTTGGCCTCCACGCTCACCTGATCTGAACCCTCTCGATTTCTACTTGTGGGGCCATTTAAAATCATTGGTTTATTCGTCTTCGATGCCTGATTTGGAATCCCTTCGGAATCGAATTGTGGCATATTCTGAGGACATACGCAATACTCCTGGAGTTTGGGATCGTGTTCGCAGGTCAATGAGACATCGATGTGAGGTCTGTATTCAAGCGGGAGGTGGACATTTTGAACATCTTCTGTAATGACAACGACCTGCGGAAAGAAAAACGTTCCGGTGAATTTCAATGTTGTGAAGGCCATAACTCGGAAATGAAGCATTTCCGGACACATGTTGTAATGAACTATTTTGATTGTCTACATGTGGGAAATACATGCCTGAAATTATGCCCCGTATTTTTGAAACACCCTGTATAGGGTGATTCACGAGGAAAGGTAAAAAAAATTAGGATACGATATCTTAGGCCATTTTGAGTGAAAAAGTTTATATGAACATAGGTGCGTTTTCGAACGATGGTGGAGCTAGATGAATTTTTTTTTTTTTTTGTAAAACATATCGCTCTAATGCTGCTGACGTGAGACGAGACGTGAGACAAGGTCAAAATCGCAATGAATGACGTAACATTGGATCTGCATTGTGAGCGATGTAGAAAAGAGAAAGAAACCGCGTCTCCAAACAAATACGAGGTTCATTCATTCATTCATTCATAGTGTTCTGCCCGATGGCAGGTCTTTCGCTGCAAACCCAGCATTCTCCAATCTTTCCTATTTTCTGCCTTCCTCTTAGTCTCCTCATATGATCCATATATCTTAATGTCGTCTATCATCTGATATCTTCTTCTGCCCCGAACTCTTCTCCCGTTCACCATTGCTTCCAGTGCATCCTTCAGTAGGAAGTTTATTCTCGGGCAGTAACCCAACCAATTCCTCTTTCTCTTCCTGATCAGTTTCAGCATCTTTCTTTCTTCGCCCACTTTTCCAACACAGCTTTGTTTCTTGTTTATCTGTCCACTTCACACTTTCCATTCTTCTCCATATCCACATTTCAAATGCTTCTAGTCGCTTCTTTTCACTTAGTCGTAATGTCCACGTTTCTGCCCCATACAATGCCACACTCCACACAAAACACTTCACTAGTCTCTTCCTTAGTTCATTTTCCAGAGGTCCGCAGAAGATGTTCCTTTTTCTATTAAAAGCTTCCTTTGCCATTGCCATCCTCCTTTTGACTTCTTGGCAGCAGCTCATGTTACTGCTTACAGTACACCTCAAGTATATGAAGATGGTCACTTGCTCTACTGCCTCATTTAGAATTCGCAAAATTGCCTTCTTTAACTTTCTTCCTATGGCTGTGGTCTTCATCTTGTTGATATACTGCTCACAGCTGTTATTTAGCTCCAGTAGCATATCCCTAAGTATCATTTCCTTCTTCCTCCTACTGTCACTCCTCCCATGTTCCAAAACAGTTCTTCACTAAATCCTCTAAGTAGATGTTGAACAGGGTAGGAATATTGACATAATTTCGGCATTTGCGAGCGTCGTGAAATAAAACATAATTTAAATTTAAGTGTTAACTTAATTTTTAAACACAGTAGGCCTACGTGTGAATCACTCCCGGATAAATTTGCTTGTAAATGCTGATTACGAACAAATCAAAATCCGTCCAGTACTCTACGAGAAATCTCTGTGCGGAGACATATAGCATAACCGAAACTACTATAATACCTTTTAATGAGATAGTAAAATGGCTGCACAAGTTCAGAATTTTAAAGGCCCGGTTGCAGAAACACCGATCAAAATATGATTGGCAATCAAGGAGGGTTTGATTGGCCATCAGTTCTATTTCTGTTGCAGAAAGAACAATCAGTAAATATCATTAAGAAGAAGGCGTTTCCGTGATAGGCATGAATTGTTTTTATGTATAATGGCAGAGAATTTGAGCAAAGATTTAGGTTAAGTAAGGATTCGTGTGTTTTGTTACTTTCAAAAATTGAAACAAATATATGCAGACAGACAAATCGAAACCTTTCACTTTCTCCTATGAACCAAGTTCTAATAATGCTGAGATTTTATGCTGTTGGAATTTTTCAGGCGGTCTTGGGTTATCTTGTTAGGGTCCACAAATCAACTATCTGCCGAGTAGTTAGGAATGTTACGTATGAAATTGCTTTGTTATGGCAGGGTCTCATAAATCCTCAAACTTCAAACAGGAAACGATTTGAAATCCAGAGAGAATTTTCAGCCATGTCAGGATTTCCAAGAGTAGCCTAATACTGGTTGTATAGACTGCTCACATCCCCATCCAATCACCTGGTTGAAATGATGCCGAACTTTATCGAAATAGGAAAGGTTTCTTTTCTGTGAATATACAGGCAATGTGTAGCCTACACCATCATTGAAATTCTGCAATGTTGTAGCCCGTTGGCAGAGTTCTACACATGACAACGCAATATTTTTAATGAGTAGGTTACGAGCTCCATTTGTAAACACAGAGATGGGAAATGGAATTATTTTGGGTTATGGAGGCTATGCATATTCCAATTTCTTGTCGACTCCCCTAGTAAATCCCACAACAGAAGCCCCTCACGTTTTTTTTTTTTTTTTTTTTTTTTTTTTGTTTACTTCATTTTTTTTCACAATATTGTAGTCTATATACAAATAGAATCCGCCTGTTTCCTTTCTAAAAAAAACAGCAAAACATTCACTTCAACATTCACTTATTTTCCTAGTCACCGCCCACTTGATGCATTCGTTTCGCGACTTTTAAAGAGCATCAAATTGGCTGTGGTTGCTAAATAGCGCTGTTGTCAAATGTATTTCTTTCTCAAATCAGCAATTAGTAAATTGAGACAAGTTGATTGGAGATTTACGTTCGTGCAACGCAATGAACAATCAAATAAATCAGACATCAACTGATTGGCGATCAGGAACTGATTTGATTTGCGTTTCTGCAACCGGGCCTAAGCCAATCTTTGCAAAGGCGGTTTCACATTAATCATTTTGAGTAGTTCGCTGGTCAGCTGTGATCCATGTAGTGAACAATGTGTCAAGATTGTTTGTTGTAGTTATTATTCATTATGGATTTGAATTAAGATTTATGGATATCATTTGGTGTGGATAATCACAATTCCAAATCTCTTCATCACATACGTATTTCCAGAAAAAATATCTTTTTAACAATATATCCGAGAGAGAATTGTTGTGTGTACACTTACCATAGTCGATGTATGTTCGGTATCCTCTGTCTTCTCTCCGTTGGAGGGCTCCATTGCTTCTGATGTTTTCATCCGTCTACGTTTGTCTTTCAATAACCGGTCCCGGAACAATTTTTCCCTTGAAATTATTCAAGTCAGCTTTACAAGGAGCTATACCTGAAAGCCAGATTTGTATAATAAACGTTACTGTTCGTTAACAGAAAACCACAAATTTAAGTCACACAGAAAGTGTGCACTCAATGTTGGGTCTCTGACGTCTCACGTCAAAAAGGTGCCGGAATGGCGTTTCGGTGCGTCCCGCCAGAAGAAAAGCACTGACTTTCCTCCATTTTCAATAGGAACAACAATACATTCTGCAGTAACATACTGAATTAAATCATTATCTCACTCTTAACAGACATGTGCCATACATCGTTTTCCCCTGTGCCCTTCAATTGTCTACAGAAATTTGCCTACGTTCACTGGTGTCATTTCTGTTTTTGCTTGGCGGTGAGAAATTATTTTTAGGGCACTCTTTATAGTCTATATTGCCTGGCATATTGCCTTCCTGTTTTCTCTTAAATGAACTATTTTTCGTACTGTGAACTGGAGTAAAAACCAGCATTAAAAAAACTTCCAAATCACGATATCAGGTGCACTGAACATAGTTTTGAAGTTGATTTTTTTTTTTTTTTTTCTGAAGTAATTTTTAATAAGTCACAAAAAGACATATCATAGTCTAATATTTTTTATAATAATAATAATAATAATAATAATAATAATAATAATAATTTATTTTAACTGGCAGAGTTAAGGCCATTCGGCCTTCTCTTCCACTCAACCAGTATGATAGAAAATTACTACATTTCTATGAATATAACATAATTAATACAATACAATATACATACTAGGTTCAAAAAGTTCCCGGAATTTGCTAGCATCATAGAAACAACGTACCTTAAACACTATTCTACAGCATTCCCTTCAAAATAGTTGCCTTCCGCAACAACACACTTTTGCCAACGCGTGTAGAGTTCCTGGAAGCAGGCCTGGAAGCCATTTTGTGAAACCCGTCTTAGTGCTCTCGTCGCGTTTGCGATAACCTCTTCAGCATTGAATCTCCGTCCTTTCAGATGACTTTTCAGACGGGGAAACAGAAAGTAATCAGGTGGTGAGAGATCAGGAGAGTATGGTGGGTGATCCAAAGCAGTTATGTTGTGCCTGGCAAGAAAATTCTTTACAATAATTGCGCGATGAGCAGGTGCATTGTCATGCATAAGGAACCAGTTGTTTTCTACCCACTTTTCTGGACGTTTCCTTCTCACTGCGTCCCAGAGGCGACGGAGGGTTTCTACGTACAATTCTTTCGTTACAGTACGACCTTCTGGAATGAACTCATGGTGCATGAGACCCTGAGAGTCGAAGAAAACTTCCAACATAACTTTGCTTTAAGTGTGCTTAAATGCGACAGGCTCATGTCAGTAGATTTACTGGCATGTGAAAGAACTCCTGCGGGACAAAATTCCGGCACATCCGGCGATGCTGATATAACCTCTGCAGTTGCGAGCGTCGTTAAATAAAACATAACATTTAAAATAACTTTGCCTTTGGAAGTGTCCCTAGGAAATTTTTGCTTCCGAGGAGATGTTTTCGATTTCCACTCAGATGACTGTCGTTTAGGGACTGGGTCGTACAAGTAGCACCAGTTTCATTTTGTTTAAGAAATCACCATCTTCATCAGCCATACTGATCATGTCCCCAGCAAAACACAGAACTTGATGTTTGTACTTTGCTCTGTGGACATAATTACAAAATGCGACGAACAAACAAAACACTATGATAAACAATTGCCTACAACTCAAAACCAATAATTGCCATTATCAGCAAACTTTAAGGAAATGACATCATGAATGTTACCAACAAAACAAATGTATAATATCCCTTGTTATATATTAATACGAAAAATGGTAGTAAAATTCCGGGAACTTTTTGAACCTAGTAATACATAATTAATATAATACAATGACAATTCTTTTTATCTTCATAACAACAATAAAATATGTATGATTTGAGGCTTTCTCGGCGTTGGTTCGCTAATATGTTTTCGCGGGATATCAGCCGAGTTAAGATTTTGGAATGCTCCAAGCTTTCGACTGCTATCTCTGCAGCCATCTTGGAAGTGATGTCCGAACAGAAAGTCGAAAGGTAATATAGATGTTAGGCTGTCTCAGGTGAAACGGGGTTTGGTCTCTGGGCCTTCACTGTTCGAATTTCATGTTTAACGACAGCAAATTTAGGGACGACTTTCTTGTCTCGACATCTACGTAGGAGGGCAAGTGTACATAGTAAACTTGCCCTCTTCTTGTGTCCTTGTTCCAATCTCTGAAGGACATGATATACTTCCTCCTCGGCTGATATCCCGCGAAAACATATTAGCGAACAATAAAATAATTATGTAATAATTATAATAATAATAATAATAATAATAATAATAAAAATAGTCATACCTAAATTAAATTAAATTATTAAACTCGATCACAATTACAACTTCAATTTGACTGCACCCGTAAGAAATCGTTTAGCCTTTTCTTGAAAGTGGTTATTGTCTGGCAGCCCCTTATCTTCTGAGGTAGAGAATTCCATTCACGGGGGACTGAAACAGTAAAAGAGGATGAATAGTGGGATGTTCTATGGGCAGGAATTGCTAGGATTTGGCTCTCCTGTGACCTGGTGTTTATAATATTTTTATGGCCAAGTTTACCAGACTTCACAGTACATTTACAATTTCCATAGATAGGCCTAGTTTTAACTTCTTATCCTACTTATAGGCCTACGATATGTAGATCTAATTTACAGGCAGTTGACCATATGACGTAGGCGCGAACAAATGAACACTTCGACGACGACCTTCTTCATTTGTAGTATTGTTATTGTTCCGACTTCATATAAGCCTTGACAATTCTTTTTTCAGAATATATTGGTGTCATTCATCATGAACAGCAACTCAAATATAAGTTACTGCTGTACTGTTTTATATTAAAATATGTTTTGGAGTCCTGTGTTTGTGGTACATTCCTGGATTATAATTTCCAAGATTTGAAATATATTTATTTTCATTTTCCTTAGCAGTAGGGGAGAGTCAGGTAGTATCGGACATCGGGCAATATCGGACAGTGCGTTTCTTTCATCTACCACCATATGATAGTGCCTGAATGACATGGTTACGTTTCTCTATGCGACATCACAGAAACGTAACCATGTCAATCAGGTACTATCATCGTGTGGTAGATGAAAGAAACTCACTGTCCGATATTACCCGATGTCCGATACTACCCGACTCTCCCCTATGGTAAAATTTTTTTGAAACTATTCTCAGGTATAGTTCATATTTCAAGGTCATCATGCATTTGAATTTGAGTTGTATAAAAATCATATCCACCGATAATTCGTAATGCCTTATTTTGAACAACCTGCAAGTGATGCATAATAGTTCGGGGAGCAAACCCCCATGCAGGAGCTGCATATATTATTTGGCTGCGTATGTACACTTTCTATAATGTCATTTTACATTTCAAGGATAAATTTACACTTAATAGAAGTGGCATAAGTTGTTTCAGGCGATTTAGTGCTGTATACTTATTTCTTAATAATTATTCATAGATTTCAAAAAGGCATATGACTCGGTTAAGAGAGAAGTTTTATATAATATTCTTATTGAATTTGGTATCCCCAAGAAACTAGTTCGATTAATTAAAATGTATCTTAGTGAAACTTGCAGCAGAGTCCGTATAGGTCAGTTTCTATCTGATGCTTTTCCAATTCACTACGGGCTAAAGCAGGGAGATGCACTATCACCTTTACTTTTTAACTTCGCTCTAGAATATGCAATTAAGAAAGTTCAGAATAACACAGAGGGTTTGGAATTGAACGGGTTACATCAGCTTCTTGTCTATGCGGATGACATGAATATGTTAGGAGAAAATCCACAAACGATTAGGGAAAACGCGAAAATTCTACTTGAAGCAAGTAAAGAGATAGGGTTGGAAGTAAATCCCGAAAAGACTAAGTATATGATTATGTCTCGTGATCAGAATATTGTACGAAATGGAACTATAAAAGTTGGAGATTTATCCTTCGAAGAGGTGGAAAAATTCAAATATCTTGGAGCAACAGTAACAAATATAAATGACACTCGGGAGGAAATTAAACGCAGAATAAATATGGGAAATGCCTGTTATTATTCAGTTGAGAAGCTTTTGTCATCTAGTCTGCTGTCAAAAAATCTGAAAGTTAGAATTTATAAAACAGTTATATTACCGGTTGTTCTGTATGGCTGTGAAACTTGGACTCTCACTTTGAGAGAGGAACAGAGTTTGAGGGTTTTTGAGAATAAGGTTCTTGGGAAAATATTTGGGGCTAAGAGGGATGAAGTTACAGGAGAATGGAGAAAGTTACACAACGCAGAACTGCACGCATTGTATCCTTCACCTGACATAATTAGGAACATTAAATTAAGACGTTTGAGATGGGCAGGGCATGTAGCACGTATGGGCGAATCCAGAAATGCATATAGAGTGTTAGTTGGGAGGCCAGAGGGGAAAAGACCTTTGGGGAGGCCGAGACGTAGATGGGAAGATAATATTAAAATGGATTTGAGGGAGGTGGGATATGATGGCAGAGACTGGATTAATCTTGCTCAGGATAGGGACCAATGGCGGGCTTATGTGGGGGCGGCAATGAACCTCCGGATTCCTTAAAAGCCAGTAAGTAAGTAATTAAGTATGATATTTCCAATTTAGACATTGGGAATGTAGAATGCACAAATATTTAGTTTTCTGTACATATGCTATTCTAAATTTATGGAGCATTAGCTGTGGTGGTGGCACTGGTCGACATTTAGTAAAGATAATAGCGTTTGATTTCATGTTGTTTATTTTAATCTTCCAGGTTTTTGCCCACCCATCTATTAACTGAAGATGTTGCTGCACAACTCTATATGCGGATAGTATGTTTATTTTTCGACTGAATTTTTAATTCATTAACTTTAGCATATCTTGGTGCTTTCTTGTTGTGCTCACTGATGGCGTTACTTGTCTGCAATGTGACGTTGAAATGTGTGTTCAGGTTTCTGCCCGGCGACAGTCCTGATATATTATATTTTATATGAGAAATTGTTAATTAATAATCAGGTACAGTCGCATTCATATAAATGTATAGACTCTAGACACCTAGGAAACATTTATTCTTCAATGAAAATTCTCCAAGATTGGAGCCCGGGAATCGAACCCGAGGTCTCCAGATCTCTAAAAGTCAAACTTTTATTGATACAGAAATTTTAACTTCAATTAAGAGAAAAACGATACTTTTATTTACAACAAATAACCACTAATTTAGCAAATGGTAACGCCTTGTTTCATTTGAGCAGTCATTAACTGGCTCGTCTTTATTTCGCAGGGCCATCTTCTCCAAATGAGTTTAAACTTGGATTTATTTTATATTGGTTTAATTTAATTTCAATTACGGTTCGTTACAAGTTGAAATATAGGCTATCTGCGCTTACATAATAATTTTATTATATTAAAATCGGATAAGATTTCAACAACAGAAAGTTACTAATTGTATGAAATACACATTACGTTTATTTTCGAAAGTATGAGGTAATAAGTGGAGGTTATATATATATATATATATATATATATATATATATATATATATAATTACTAAGGTCCTGAGTGCATCAGATATACCTAATTTTGTGGGTCACCGAACTCGTTAAAAGCTGGAAGTTGTTCTCTTGAAATTCATGACAAATATGACTTACAGAGGAAAAAATAAAGCTATAAGAAATTAATTTTCATTTTAAAATGGACTCACATATTCCATAAAATAACGCAGATGTCGCAAGACATGCGTTATACGATCTAGCCTATCAGAGAAAAATGAAATCGAGAATGCTTTCCAAGGAATTAAAGAAAACAGTGGATTAAATAATGCTACACAACAATTCACATGGGTACAAATAGTTTATTCAATATCTATCTGTGAAGCTAGTACACCGTCACATTTCTTCTTTATTCACATTTATTATAGCAATAAATCTTTATAAACAGCTGGCATGTTGACACTAAATGATGCGATATCGGTTTACTTGGCTCTGATTGGCCAGTTCCGATCGAGCTTTTTGTTGAGCTTGTCCTTCAGTGTAGCCAACACAATAGGAGCCTTCAGCATATTATACAGCCAACATTAGTTTAAACGGCTGAACTGTGGTTTAAACTAAACGAGTGTCAGAAATGTATGAGGAAAATGGAAGCACGTTTACTGAATATTAAAGTTGAACGAGTTTATTTTAAACCAAATTTAATTTTATTTGGAGGAAATGGTCCTTAAGCATTTATACAAGTTGATGACAGGATGATATGGTCCAAAATTATCGAGGAGGCCAAGACCCATCAAGAATTGAAACGCTGTGGAGTAAGTAAGTAAGTAGTTTATGAAATAAAAGTGAAATATTTAATAGTACATTATGCAACGAGCCTATAATGGTAGTAATTAAGACGCGAGTATGTTTATGAAACGAGCGCAAGCGAGTTTCATAATTATCATACGAGCGTCTTAATTACCATTATAGGCAAGTTTCATACGACTTTTTATGCTCGATCATATTTCTAACTGAAATTATTCATAAGTATTCATATTATTCTTATCTGACTGGGGAGCGGAAGTGATCTTGTGCAATATCTCGTAAATTGTGAGATGTGCGCAGACGCGAAAGTATTGATTTTTTCCGAGGAACAAATGTCATTGACCTTGATATAATCTAGAGAATAAAATGAACATTAATCTTGATATAACCTGGAAATTGATTTAGACATTGAAAAACGAGATGACAAATTGAATTTATTTGAATATTATTTACTATTAACGCTAATTATTATAGTAACAGAACATAATCTTCTGCGACAGTATTGGATTCCAGCCTCCGTGACGTTTCGCTAGTTGTCTTTCGATTGCATATCCGAGAATAATCGATACTTGCGCTTTCATATTGCTTTCTGATTGCTGGAAAACCTGAACTTTAATGAATAGGTGTACTTTAATTAGGTCCATTAAAGGGCTGCTACCAGGTGTACAATTACTACATTTCGGCATGGTCGAGCATAAAATAAATTAAAGTATAGTGCTACTTTTTCTTTAGTAGTACTACTCAATTATTAATTGTTTAATCTTAAACGCGGTAGGGAGGTAATTGCCCTCCTGCTCCCCTAAATAACGCCTCTGTAAGACAAATCACTTCCATCCTGAAGTAGATAACGTATACATACAGAGACTTCACTTGTACCTCATGATTAAACTACAGAATTTAGAGTGTAATTAAATGTTATCACAGTGTTTAATCTAACCTTAAATTTCATAAAAGCTTTAATAAAGTGTGTAACACTGGGCACAGTTTTTCTTCAGTAACATTATGAACAGCTGTACTAATGTTACGTAACTGGTGATCTTGTACAGTAATTGGTGAGGTGCTTCCGAACTGCAATGGCGATTGTTTTGGGCAGTTACTATACATTTCCAGATAAATGTAGTCACTCTTCATTAGTGAAAAAAATATCAGTTCTGGGTCCACAATCCCGTCTTGTACAGACTGAAAAAACCAACCATTACAAAACTGAATTTTAACGTTGCAATCAGAATCAATGATGTGTGTGGCCTGTGGTGTGAAGTCACACACAATTTGTGCAGTAATAAAAAAGTACAATATTACTGTGGATAATCTACGATCGTGAATGTTCTGTGTTCATTTGGTGGTGTTCGTATTTGCTCCAGACAGCGAATAGCGTATTTTCACACTCGACATTCGTTATTTTGCGCGAAATTACCTCATTATATGGCGAAACCCTAATTTTTACACAAAACTATCCTGTCCGTACAGAAATTTCGCAGGCAGCTGATTGCAGTTTGTACGGAATCCAGAGAAATTTTGTGACAGTTATCCTATAATCTATACTAATAAAAAATCTGTAACCGAAATTTTTCTGGTAATTTTCGCTTTTCCAAAAATAATTGGTGTTAACATGTATAATTAACCATCCTGAAACCGAAAATCGCTTTTTTGACATTTTTGTTTGATATGTCTGTCTGTCTGAATATTTGTTACCTTTTCACGCGATAATGGCTGAACCGATTTATATGATTTTTTGTAATTTTTATTTTAGTAGGTTATTTTACGACGCTTTATCAACATCTCAGGTTATTTAGCGTCTGAATGAGATGAAGGTGATAATGCCGGTGAAATGAGTCCAGGGTCCAGCGACGAAAGTTATCCAGCATTTGATATGTTGGGTTGAGGGAAAACCTCGGAAAAAAACCAACCAGGTAACTTGTCCCGACCGGGAATGGAACCCGGGCCGCTTGCTTCCGCGGCCAGGCGCGCTAACCGTTACTCCACAGGTGTGGACCCGATTTATATGAAAAATGGAATATAAATTAAGTTCGTTGTAACTTAGATTTTAGGCTATATGGCATTCAAAGTACTTTATTTAAAAGGGGGGGGGTTATAAGGGGGCCTGAATTAAATAAATCGAAATATCTCCTTTATTAATGACTCTCATGGAAAATGTTACATAACAAAAGTTTCTTTAAAAATGATTTCCGATAAGTTTTATTCCATGCAAAATTTTGATAGGACTGATATTTAAGGACATACATTAGTTTTATATGAAAAATGGAATATAAATTAAGTTCGTTGTAACTTAGATTTTAGGCTGTATGGCATTCAAAGTACTTTATTTAAAAGGGGGGGGTTATAAGGGGGCCTGAATTAAATAAATCGAAATATCTCCTTTATTAATGACTCTCATGGAAAATGTTACATAACAAAAGTTTCTTTAAAAATGATTTCCGATAAGTTTTATTCCATGCAAAATTTTGATAGGACTGATATTTAAGGACATACATTGGTTTTTAAATAACAATGCTTTTTGTTTCATGGCCATCTCAGATTAAACGAGTAATAAAGATAAAACAAATGACTGCATTTATTTAAAGCGGTCTTGGATCTGTGGGTCTTGGACAACAATCTAATTAATATTCATAACCCATTTAAATGGATGGCATTCATATGTGTTTATAATTACTAAATATTAACTTATAAATAGAGAGTGTTTGTATGTTTGTATGAGGCAATCTTAGGAAACTATTTAATCGATTTGGATAATTCTTTCATCATTGGAAAGTGTAGTTCCTTCAGATGGACATAGGCTTTATGTTACTACAGAAGCTTCGGAGTAAATCGAGGACTGGGCATAAATGCATGATAAGATATGATTAAAACAGACTCTTACGCACAGAAAACTTGATATACTGTCGAAACTAATTATGAATGAGCGATATGTAGTTAAATTTAATGCTACTGGAAGGTAATAAAATTTTATGTCTGCTTTACTTGCGTTTATTTATGAACCAATGACAGTCAGGGATGGAATAATTTTACAAATATATTGTACACGCGATACATACATATTAAGTATTAATTATTCAGTAAGATAAGGGTACATATTTTTATTGCTTAATTACATATTTGGGTGAGCTACGGTAATGTATATTTAAACTTTATTTGGTCCATGTAAAATATTACTTTTTACTAGATTTTATTTTTTTTCCATGGAATATAATCGTAATTTACGAATATTGTCGCAAAAGGCAAGTAGGCCTATTTCACCTGGGCCGAAAGTAAAAAGAAATTGAGTAAAAATTAGTATTTTTACCTTGGAGCTCACTGGAGCTGTTAATTTTCTATTATCCGAGTCATTTTACAAACTGCCATGAAATGGCGTTCTTTTGCTCATTATGTACCCACATTGGTTTCCTATGGTTCTTAAAATAATATCTATGTACTATGTTAACTTTAAGGTGTTTTTATTTACGTAAACAAAGATGCGCAATGAGGCCAACAAAAATTATCTTTGTACACAATCCACTGCTATATTCATATTGGTTTGGAATGGTTTGTTAAGGAATGTATTCAAGACTAATTTAGAAATATATTAAACGAATTATTCTTGCATGAACACAAGCCATCCACAACACACACAATAGAAACAAGAACTCAACAAGAGTAAAAACGGCCTACTCATATACCCACACATTCTAAACACGCGACATGACCACAGATGTTAAGGCGTGAATAAAATAAGCTTAACAAACAAAAAAAGATACTCAGTAAGGTTAACATAAAATTATCTTCGTACAGAATCCACTCTATTAATTTGGAGTGATTTATTAAAGGATGCATTCAAGACTAGTATAGAAAAATGTTAAACGAATTATCCTTGCACCAAAAACGGATGTTCTCTGAACCAAATGTTCATATTTTAATTATTTGCATGTAATAACAATTGAGAAACGTGTTAAAGGAATTATCATAGCACCAAATGAGTGGTCCTGGACCAAAATGATCGCATTTTAATTCTTTAAATACAATTTAAATAAAGTAACATATTAAACGGTTTATCCTTCTATCAAACACGAATGTTCCCTGGACCAAATGTCCTATTTTAATTATGCAATTACTTTATATTTATTTCTAACAAGTGCAGCGAAGTGCACGGGTACGGCTAGTAAATAATAAACTGTTTTTTAGATTTTAATTTCTTTTTTATTTTATATGAAAATATTAATACTTTTCTTAGTCTTCGCTGCATTTCTTCAATACTGGATGAATTACTGAAATATATAACACTCTTAAATTAATAATAGAATATAATGTTACACTCACCTGCTTCTTACATTGAAGAAAATATCAAAGAGTACAAACAAACACAGAGAAAAGCACAAATTTCAACTGAAGAAATAATTAACAACAGAATTTTTATTGTAGTATTATTTACATTTCACCACGTTCTCTTCGAAATTAACAATCACCTGGTCCGTTCTAATTCTTCCTGAACACACTATCGCAATTTCGTATACATTACAGATTATAAATTGAATTATTGCTTTATCTGTCCTCTTACCTGCATATTATCTTATCAATACAGTGTACACTTTGGTCAACTTCATGCGTTCCATCATCGTACAAGGATCATATTTTCAAGATCATGTGAAGGATTAAACAGTAATTTATGAACCAAAGGAACAAAGGTCTTAACTTGTGTACTTCCCTACCTTCATGATCGACGCATTTTTTCCAACCCCGTACAAGTTTAAAAAGATGGTCCTTTCTACAGAAATTCGGTCCGAAAACCATCAGGCAATGAAACAGAGTGTGTTAAACGTCTCTCGCTGATTCCAAAATGGCGGTGTTGCAACTGAAGTTGAACTTGGTTATAGCTTCATTGAAGGGACTAAAGAAATGATGTCGCTCTAAATTAATGTTGCAATTAAAAAAAAAAATACAGCAAATAAAATTTAAAAAAAATTGGCAATATTACATATTTTGTTAATTACTATAATTTAAATTGTAATTTTATTTCTCAGCATGAATAGGCCAATTGTTTTCTAGGATCCAGTTAATTTGTTAGCATGAAGAGAACATGTGAGTCGCTCCATGCTGTCCATGCTCTTCATACCGATTTATTTGTTATGATTAGGGAACGGAATTTGGAGTAGTAAAAGCTAGTATTGGCATCTACACAGTCATTTGTTTACAACCCTTTATACCAAGTCCTCCCCTCCATGACATACTCGCAGGTTCTACACGTCAACAACAGGTGAACGGGACAGTTGTCGCATAAGAACTTCAACGTGCAGGTTTGCAGTTCAGAGTGGTGAAGTGCAGGTACAATGCCGAAAGTGAAACCAACTAACAATACAGTATTGAAAGACTATATTTGTAAAACCTCCAGATCAAGTATCAAAATTCAGGAAACAATTCCCTAAATTGTCGCTTCCCCCATGTCCAGTTCCTACGAGATGGGGGTCATGGTTATAAGCTTGCAATTATTACGCACGTGACCTCCAATCTGTGAAGAAAGTGGTCCAGTCTTTCGATACCGATGACGCGGCTACGATTCAAATACGCCAGGAACTGCTAAATGATGAAACAATCGAGAAAGAAGTCGCGGATATTAAGTCAAATTTTGGATATTTACCGGATGCCATTATTCAATTAGGAAAGTAAGGAGTAGAACTAGTTGAGCAAATAAATATTATGAGGACTATTGTAAATAAACTGAGTGCAGTAGAAGGTGAAATAGGAAAACGTGTTGGTGAAAAAATGAACAAAGTTTTGATTAAAAATGATGGATACGATATTCTTAGTCGGATTTCAGATGTACTAACAAAGACGTTTCCCAATGACGTCATTCAACATGTGAATTTAATTGACGTATCTTGTTTCAAGTACTCTCTAATTGTCTCTGCAGATGGAGAGCGGAGTTTTTCCATGTTAGAAAATTTCCTTCCTTGCAACAGAGCAAAGTTGTATTTTGAAAATAATATTTACAATTTATTATAACAAGGCATAGCATTAATTGAAAATGCCATTTCGTTTGGATCTACATATTCAGAGGCGAGTTCCATACAGAAGACAACTGTCTATCAACATCAATATGTCCACTGACACGCGAAGATGCAGAGGTTCATATTTAATTATGTATATTTGTAATGTTGTTTATTGGTGTCTTGTGCGTTGCGAAGAAAGGCACATGTAGTTCAAAAAGAAATGCAGATTATGTGTGTAGGTCACTATATGTCATTAAATTATTCCATTTGTTTATTCTGAAATATATTTACAGACGTTGCGTGTAAGTTTGTATGAAGTGGACTGTACTCTTCCATGCGCCGTGACGCAGCTCGCTTGACAGTCACTGAGCTACGAATATCTATACTACGTTTCACCATTCTTTATAATACTCCAAATCCCTTTCCCTGGTTATGATGAATAAAGCATTCGAATGCTTTCTAGAGTGCCTGTTTTGTTCACGAACAAAATATACTGGGTGTTCAGTTCAAAGTGTGTCATGGCTCGCTGTATGCCGTCACGTGGCTAGTCAATGAGCCTAGAGAAATCAATCTTCCTACACTTCCGCAGAAGTGTATTACTTATCTGCCATAGAAGTTGCCTAGCAAGTACGGCGTTAATTCTGAAGAGTACTTACCGATACGTACGGTAACGCCGGTAGTGGCAGGACTGTGAAATGTTTGGAAACATGTACTGAAGTGAGTTTTTTCTTACTGTCGAGATATGGGGAGAGAGTTAAGACGTTTACTTACATATTTGTTGACATTAACTTCGACAGTCAACATGAACACGGAGCATTTGATTTGTGTTGTGGAATGTTGCAGTACGCAACCGATGATAACAAATACCCTGCGTACGACTTGGTCGCGTAAAACACAGTTCGAAAGAGGTTATGGTAGCACACAGACTTTACAGACCGCCATCTGTCGCTACGACGTTCAAGTTATACCGTACACGTTCTCAAGTTCAGATTGAACGCCTTGATTAATAGGCAAATTCTCTGACACAAAAGCTGAAACTCGCTTCAAATCGCTGACTCATCAACAGTGACGTCATGACACACTTTGAAATGAACACCCAGTATAAATTATTTCCTAGAGTACTTGTTGTTTATGTTAGTTTATTTGTTAACATTAACAGAACACGTGAATTGATTCTAGGGTTCTTGATTTTTATATCAGTTTATTTGTTATCATAAGCAGAACAACTGATTTGTTTTCTAGGGTCCTTGCTGTATATATCAGTCTACCTATTTGTTACCATAAACAAAATGTGTTAATTGTTCTCTACAGTGCTTGTTGTTTATGTCAGTTTATTCCTTAACATTAACAGAACATGTGAATTTTTTTCAGACTTTTTGCTGTTTATATGAACTTGATAGCGTGAACGAACGTGTGAATTATTTTAAAAGATGTTGCTATTTATATCGGTTTACTTGTTAGCGTGAACTCAACATGTTAATTTTTCAAGTGATCTTAATGTTTGTATTAATCAACTTTTAGCGTGAATTCAACATTTGAAATATTTCTCAGTCTGCTTACTATGTCCGTTTATTTATAAGCGTGAATTGGGTATGCAATTTTATTTATTTTCAAACGTGTTTGTTTCTGTAACAGTTTATCTGTACTGTAAACCCAATGCAGTAATGAGTTCCAACGATAATTCAATTTATAAATCATTTTCTTGGTGGAATGCATATAAGAAATTTTTACTTAACAGAGTCGGACTACCAATTTCAAGTATCAGTTTAACAGAAATAAATACTACATAAATGTGTATATTTAAATTCTGGAAGTTGTAATAACATTATTATTATTATTATTATTATTATTATTATTATTATTATGGCTTAGTTAAGGTCGACAGCCTTCTCTACCACGCGACCAAAAATGCATATAGCCCACAATAACAGATAAAATGAAGCTATAAACATAAAGTAAAACTACACTAAAATAGACGTAAAGATTTATTTTTGGTCCTACAGAATATATCTGTTATGGTAAAAATGATTATCATTGTCGAACGAGTTACGGGTAATTAACAAAGTGAAGATATTAACGAACATAAACAAGAAACTTACGATTTTAAATCTAGAGAAGAAACACTTAATGAACACACTTAGCAATACGGTACTAAAATATCTGCATTACTATGAAATTTTCCAATTTAATTTTGAATTATGATAATGTCCGGCAATCTTGATGTCGTTAGGTGAAGATTTCCAAAAGCAAGGTATTTCATTTCAGAGGCAAGGTTAAATTGAATGTGATGTTAAGTGCTTAATCATTACATTTAAAAACATAAGTTATGTAACACAAAACATTGGGCGGCCGGGTAGCTCAGTTGGTAGAGCAGCTGGCTACGGACTGGAAGGTCCGGGGTTCGATCCCAGATGGTGACAGGATTTTTCTCGTTGCCAAACTTTCAGAACGGCCACCTCATTCTAGTGCCGAGGCCATGAAAAGCATGGGGCTCTACCTCCATGCCCCCCAAGTGCCTTCATGGCATGTGACGGGGATACCTTTACCTTTTACACAAAACATTAATTAAAAAAAAAAGAATGGGTTTGAAATTCTTTAGTCCAAGTCAATAACTGCACAGGAAGTACTAGCATTGGAATTTTTAGGCTGATTTAAAGAAAGAGGTAAAGGTTCTCTTTTTGGCACGAGTGTAAAGTCGTGAAACGAGGCGAAACAAATACACGAGGGCCAAAAAGATGACAATTTTACGAATATGAATCATACGATTTTTATTCTACGATGGTACAAATTTGCATGAAATAAATATTTCAAGTTGGAGAGGTTATAAGATCACGATGTCATGGCCGTCTAAACTCAGAAACATTGAGAAATAAATATCCATGGAATGACAGCCTATTTTATTCACGATCACGATTTCATGGCCGTCTAAACAGGCCATAATCAACAAAGCGGTTAGAAAAAGTTGAACGTTACTTTTTATTGCAATGAGTACTGTATGTAACTTCAGAATAATAAGGGCTAAAATGTAGGTATGAATGTTAATTTGTTCCTTATTTGTGTTACGTGTAATATTTAAGTAACAAAAGGTAGAGGTAATGCATTAATCTCTTACGGAATGAAGTTTGTATCGAATATCACATTTTGTTTGGCAGTACGTAAAATGAATAGTAGTGTGTAAAGTTATTACTTAATTTTTTACGCACTAGTCTTTTAAAGGCTCACTTTACGCACTGGTAACAGTGGGTAAAATGCAACTTTATCGCAGAAAAATTTATAGTAGTCCGATTACAGTCCACAAATAATTGAATTAATGTACCTATACGAATCTTATGTTGGACAATTTGAAGTTACCGCCATTTTGTACTCTTTGCATTCATTTCTACCTTCAATATCTGCAATATTAATATCCAAGTGTCTTATGTAATACAAAAAGCGGTCCGAATTATCGTGAATTCCGAAATGGCGAGGTTTCACTGTACATTTTTGTAGCGCTGCAGTAATTTCTAATTTTAATTATTTTCAATTCGTATTTTTTTAAAGTAACTACAGATTCAATTATTTTTTATCCCTTTATGCTTACTAAATAATGTTTATGAATAATTCTATCATTAATATTTTTGTTATACTTTTTATTTAGGCCTATATATCCCATAATGACAAAATAAAAACATATCTTGGGTTATTGTAAAAATCTGGCGTGATAATGAAATTCACGTTGGAAATTAATTAATTTTTTGCTAAATTTTCTTGCAGCATCACAACCCTAAGTTTGTCACGACTATTTTCAGCATTCTGTATGTTGTTTTCTAAGACAATATACTCTACTGTAGGTTATGTCCTACAGTTTAACTGGTTGAGAGGCAATTTCCTTTCATTCATCAAAAGCACATAAATTGTTTGCATCAGCCTGTTGATAAACAGCAAACAATGCTATCCATTATGTCCTATCATACACCTTTACAATGTTATCGATGTCTTATCTTTTCAAGACAGTATCTGACGAAGTGAAGAGAATTAGTTAAGTTTTCCTCAACAATAAACGATCGAGTTTCGTTCCCGGTCAGATTTAATTTTGTTGTAAAAGAGATGCTTCTTTGAAATCTATCCCAGGGGAAGACACAACAATAGAGCGGGTTTCAGCTGCTTTCTATGTATTATTTTATGTGATGAAATAGAAGAAATTAAAAGAAATATCAAACTTTTACTTCATAACTCAATTAATATCCTTATAACTTTGCTCTAGAGTATGCCATTAGGAAAGTCCAGGATAACAGACAGGGTTTGGAATTGAACTGGTTACATCAGCATTTCTCACAAAATAAATGCATAGAAACATGCAGCTACCTCATAAATACTTGCAGTAAAAATTTCATCCAGATTGATTAATATTTGGCATAAGAAAGTTGGTGTTGAATCAACAAAAATGAACACAGAAAAATAGATTTGAAAATAAAATGAATATTTATGTAAATTAATATTCTCCTCCGCTACATTCATCTAGTAACTTCAGGGAGCCAACAAAAAGTTACTAGATTTGTAATCAGAAATTTTAAAAAAGAATTCTTCGATGAAAAACAATTTTGACAGCTCTTTAAATTCCACGCCCCCTTCCAGCCTTAATTTAAAAAGTGTAAACATACGAGTATTTGTAATCAGAATTGAGCTGAATCCATTTGGGGTATGAAAATATAAATTCTGAGTAAGTGAAATAGCTAAAAAAAATTTGGAAAAATTTTCATGATTTTCAGTGGAGTCTTCCCTTAAACAACATAAAACACCGAACCTCCAGAAGAAGTTGAGGTACAAGGAATTTTTACTGGCAGTGGCAAGAGAGTGGGTGAGTGACAGAGAAGACACACAAGAATCTGGAACTTTCGACATTCCTAGAAGTGCCCCACGCAAAGATCCACCCGAAAGGCTTTCTGGAAAAATAAAAGAACATGTTCTGGTGGAAATCCCACCAACAAAAAAGAAGGAAACGCCTGTAAGAATGTGTAGAGTTTGTTCATCTAAGGGGAAGCGTAGCGAAACAAGGAACATATGCAGAAACTGTGGAATTCCCCTGCATAGAGGAACCGCTACACAGCCTACCACATCCTGAAAAAACTACTAGAGAGTTTCAGGAACGTGCTCCATAAGTTTCATCACATTCCAATACGGGTTAGTGAAGTAAAATTAATTTATTTCAAAGCATGCGCATATGGGGTGATTTTGTCGAGAACTGGCCGGGAAACGTGGTAGTCAGCTGGAGGTATAGTACCGGTCAATAATGTGTTAAAAACTCGAACTATTAAAAAGGATTAAGGCTCATTCACAATGAAAATTAAACATAACGTAAGCGTTAACTTAACGTTACAGTAAAATCAAGAAGTCATACCATCATTCACGATGGGAACATAAACATAACCGCAAAGATACTTGGTAACCATGGAAACATAACAACGACGCCATTTCCTCATATTCTGTCGTATACATCAGCGCTCCACGATTGTGTTCTGTTTGCAAATCACGTAAGCATAAGCATGAAAGTTTGGAGTTTGCAAACTTTCATGTTAACGTCTTACGGCAATGTTTATGTCAATGCTTATGTGAATCATTGTGAATGATTCCATTTGGTAGCCTGGGCGCAAACTTCTGTGTTTATGTTACGGTTATGTTTAATTTTCATTGTGAATGGGCCTTTATTGTTGAGCCACTGTTTAAGTGCAGCTTCAAATCCAGTCAGATTTAAATTGTGGACTTCAGTCGGTAATTTGTTAAACATGTTTAAAGTCACAGTTTTAAACCGTCTTCTAGTTACATTTATAGTCCCGTTGCTCTAATTTCCGTCAGCCAATCACTTTGCAAGTCGGCTACATTTAAACGTGTGCGTCTTGTAATTCGCTTATGAAGTCGTTAAGCATTTCCTAAGGCTCGATAAAATACTTAATATAATCGCCCGCCATTTTGGCTCTTTCGTTTGCGTTCGCAGAAAGGACACGAGGACGTTATTTGCTGCTCAATTATTTGCTGAATTACAATGCGTTTGATTTATTATCATAGGAGCTACGACATGATAATATTTAACGCTGTGGCAAATAGATCCCTCGTCTGGTAGCTCGGCAACGAAAGAACAAAAATGGCGAACGATACTACCTATCTAGACCTTATAGAGCCTTGACTTCCTAAGACGTATGCAAAGAGGAGGAGTCACGCCGGGAATAACAGCGTCGCGACTTATAGTTTTGCAGGGGGCACATCAAACTGATTATTAAATGTAGTGGAATATTGATGCACATCGGATTTCACATGGAATTGATTTAAATTATTTTTAAGTTTCAATAAGTACTGAAACATATAAAGATTAAAAAGGCTGTCAAGATACCCTCCGTAAGAAATAGAAGTGTGCAGTGAGCGTCGTAGGAGGAACCTAGTTTAAATCTAATCAGACGGAGAACGAAGTGAAGTGTTAAGAGCTTAAGCTTGCGTGTTAGTTGTCGAAAGCGTACACAGTATTGATAAGATAATATGTAGGTAAGAGGACAGATAAAGCAGCTATTCAATGTGTAATCTGTAACGATATACGAAAATGCCATATTGTGTTCAGAAAGAATTACAGGAGACGAGATTATTGTTAATGTCCGCTGTTTAGACCAGAATATGGCGTAATGTAAATAATTTAACAAAAGAAACATTTTACTTTAAAAATTCTGTTGTTTATTATTTCTTGTGTTGCAATTTGTGCCATTTTGTACTTGTTTCTATATTTGATATTTTCTTCTGTGTAATACACAGGTGAGTGTGACATTGTAGCCTATGTACTCTATCATTAATTAAAAGTGATTTTTATATATTATATTTCAATAATTTATTGAGTATTGAAGAAGCGCCGTCAGCGGTAAGTATTTAAAAGCAGTAACTACTGGTTTTCAGTTGAAAGTGTGCCATGGCTCGCTGTATGCCGTCACGTGGCTAGTCGATGAGCCTAGAGAATTCAATCTTCCTATACTTCCCAAGAGGTGTATTACTTATCTGCCAGAGAAGTTGCCTACGGCTTTCATTCAGAAGAGTACTTACCGATACGTACGGTAACGCCGGTAGTGGCAGGAATGTGAACTGTTTGGAAACATGAACTGAGGTGAGTTTTTTCTTACTGTCGGGATATGGGGAGAGGGTTAAGACGATTACTTACGTACAGTATTTGTTGACATTAACTTCGACAGTCAACATGGACACGGAACATTTGATTTGTAATGTGGAATGTTGCCGTACGCAACCGATGATAACAAATACCCTGCGTACGACTTGCCCGCGCAAAACACAGTTCGAAAGAGGTTATGGTAGCACACAGACCGTACAGACCGCCATCTGTTGCTACGACGTTCAAGTTATACCGTACACGTTCTCAAGTTCAGATTGAACGCCTTAATTAATAGGCAACTTCTCTGACACAAAAGCTGAAACTCGCTTCAAATCGCTGACTCATCAACAGTGACGTCATGACACACTTTGAAATGAACACGCAGTATATTTTTATTTAGAATAACAGAGGGGCTCAGTGGAAAATGGTTAAGGTGACAACAGGGGCTCAGTGGAAAAGTGGTACAAGTGATTTTTTCTAGAAAACTACATAAATGTAGGAACTCGCATCTGAAACCGGTAGGCTTATCTTTTACAGAAAAACAGTCCAAGTGTTATCTTGTGCTAACAGTGAAATCTAGTGAGTAAATCTGTTCACCTCTAATAGAATCTCGCAGTATATTCAGTGTTGTACAGTCAGAGCACACAACATTGTGCAATTGCCAAAGTCAGTAATAAAAATTAAACAACAGAATAATAAAATTAATTCCAAATCTCTCAACAACATTGACATTAAAAAAGTCATTAATTTCATAAAATGGTTTCGTGATTAATCAACCAGAGACAAGTCTGTTAAAAGACTTCCTTTCTAGATTAAAAAGATATCTCGGAAATTTATTTGCTATTTTAAAGACATAATAAAATAATTATTCATTGTTTTAGTTAGCCTACACTTAGGTATGTCAAAAAGGTCACGGTTTCTGGTGCTGTATATATGAACATCATTCCTATGTGTCAACATTTGTGAATTTTCTTTGACAAAATTTAGGGCTTGATAAATATGCAATGATGTTACAGTCATAATTTTTTCATTTACAAATAACGGTCCGCAGTGTGCCTTCATTGATGAATTAGTTATAATTCTAATAGCTTTTTTTTGTAACATAAGTTTCTTATTAGTATGAGAACTATTACCCCATAAAAGTAGTCCGTAAGAAAGTATACTATGAAAATAAGAAAAATAGACAACTCTAATGTAATTCTTCGGACCATACATTTTCAAATTTCGCAGAAGAAATATTACTCTTGACAATTTTTTACAAACAGAATCAACATGGTCTGCCCAAGTAAGTGTGCTGTCCACAGATATACCAAGAAGTTTAAAATTATTATTTTCCATGACTGTACTACTAAACAACAAAGATGCAGTTTTACTTCAATTAAAATAAATTTATTAGAACTAAACCATTTCTTGGCTTTATTAAAAACGGAAATTATTAAGAGTTTGAAAGTGTGGGAGATTCGAACCTTGGGCTACTACTATTAACTCGTTCAATAGATCACTGCCATAACGACTTATCTACTGCGACTGTCTGGGAAGAGAAAAAATTATACAAGTTAGATAGCCACTGAACGAATATTTCACACTTTTATATCAGCCAATGTTGCGCTATAAACAAATTTTCGGCAATCTAATGTAAAAGACTGCCTACAAATATCTGACAAGTTTCAGAGAAATACACAAATTCAATCTTCTACACGATTTTTTTTTTAATTAGGTAATTTGCTGGGAGACATCGTTAGATATTAGGCCACTCTTACACTAAACCCGGAGTAATTTAAGCTTTTAATCAAAATTTACTTTTTTTTATATGCTCACCTGTATGTAATTTCTATTTTATTCATATTTCATTGGGTCAATGTAGAGTATCCACCGGCCACTGAACGAATATTTCACACTTTTATATCAGCCAATGTTGCGCTATAAACAAATTTTCGGCAATCTAATGTAAAAGACTGCCTACAAATATCTGGCAAGTTTCAGAGAAATACACAAATTCAATCTTCTACACGATTTTTTTTTTAATTAGGTAATTTGCTGGGAGACATCGTTAGATATTAGGCCACTCTTACACTAAACCCGGAGTAATTTAAGCTTTTAATCAAAATTTACTGTTTTTTATATGCTCACCTGTATGTAATTTCTATTTTATTCATATTTCATTGGGTCAATGTAGAGTATCCACCGCCCACTGAACGAATATTTCACACTTTTATCACTGCCAATGTTACGCTATAAACCAATTTTCGGCAGTCTAATATAAAAGACTGTCTACAAATATTTGGAAACTTTCAGAGAAAATACACAAATTCAATCTTCTAACACGATTTTTTTGTTTTTAAATTAAGTAATTTGCTGGGAGACATCGTTAGATATAGACCACTCTTATACTAAACGTGTAGTAATTTAAGCTTATTAATCAGATATGATTCTACTTACTGTTTTTTTATATGCTCACCTATATGTAATTTCCAGGGAAAGGATTTATATGTAAATACATATTTACTTATAAAGCTAATATAATTTATATTTTGCATTATCTTTATGTTTCACAATGTGTAGGGTTGAAAAATCCTACTTTTATTTTCCATATTTTTCCATATTTTAGAGTTTAGTACATATTTTCGTTAATTTCCATATATTTTCCATATTTCATATAAAACAGTCCATATTATATTAGGTTTAACAATAAAACAAAACAAAATTCCATTAACTTTTAAAAATACATTTCAACAATAGAGATTTAAACACATGTTCAGTAATCCCTTTAACATCAGAGTTATTTGAAAATTAGCAGTCCTATCAACAATGGGAAAGTAAGTTACAAAACTGTATTAATTTAATTTTAAATTTTTAACAGACTTCAGTTGTGCAGCTCAACAGTTAAATGCCAGTCAGAGTACACATAGGTTCAGTTTTGTAAATCATACTATAAAGACGGTAAATATGCCAAAAGTACGTCATTCAGTCAATTTAAAATCAAAACTAACAAGTTACATTTCAGAATTTAAAGAAGATGGTTTATCAACTGACAATAAAATATTATTTTGTAATTTGTGTCAGTGTGCAGTATCATCTACACAAAAGTTCCTGGTGCAACAACACATTACAACTAGTAAACATCAGGCCAACAAACAACTAAATTCCAAGCAGAGACAATTGTTTTTAACACAACCAACAACATCGAATGTAAGATCTGAGTTTAACATCGACCTGTGCCGTTCTCTCATCTCTGCTGATATTCCTCTCTACAAACTAAAGAATAAGGTCTTCAGGGAATTCCTTGAAAAATATACTCAACATACAATCCCGGATGAGTCAACACTTAGGAAGACGTATGCTCCATCCATCTACGATGAGACAATACAGAAGATAAGAGATGAAATTAAAGATAGTTCAATTTGGGTTTCCATTGATGAGACTCCCGACAAAGAAGGTAGACTTGTTGGTAATGTAGTTATCGGTTTGTTAAGTGAACAATATTCTGAACGAATTCTTTTACATTGTGATGTTCTAGAAAAGTGCAATAACAAAACTATAGTTAAACTGTTCAACGAAGCTATGGGTATCCTGTGGCCAAAGGGTATTATGTACGATAATGTGTTATTCTTTATTAGCGATGCTGCCCCTTATATGGTCAAAGCTGGACAAGCATTATCTGTTGTATATCCTAAATTGACTCATTTTACTTGTGTGGCGCATGCATTTCATCGTGTGGCAGAAGTGGTCAGAGACAATTTCCCTAAAGTAGATTTGTTGATTTCATCAGTGAAAAAAGTATTTCTCAAAGCTCCCAGTAGAGTTAACGTGTTGAAAGAAATGTACCCTGAAATTCCATTGCCACCAAAGCCAATTTTAACTAGATGGGGTACATGGCTAGAAGCAGTTGAATATTATGCCGAACATATAGACTCTATTAACAATGTTCTCCTTGCATTGGACTCTGAAGATGCAGTCTCAATTGATACTGCGAAAACAGTTACCTGTGACATAAGTGTGAAGAATGACTTAGCTCACATTCAGCATACATTTTCATGCATCATAAAAACGCTCAAAAGTCTCCAAAATAGGCACCTTTCACTATCTGAAAGTTTTGAAATTATAAATAGTACTGTGGAACAACTGAATCGTGGTAGAGGTAAAGTTGCAGATGCAGTAAGAGCTAAGGTGGACACTGTACTTTCAAAAAACCCTGGATATGAAGAACTACAAAAGGTTGTTGCTGTGATGAGTGGTGAATCAACAGTGAAGATTAACTTGGACTTATCCCCAGCAGACATTGTGAAATTGAATTATGTACCAGTTACTTCTTGTGACGTCGAACGCTCTTTTAGTCAGTATAAATCTATCCTCAGAGACAATAGAAGAAGATTCACTTTTCAGCACTTGAAAGAAATGTTTGTAACCTATTGTTATGGTAACAGACAATAAAAATTGTGTTTTGTTGAAACTACATTGGAAGATAAGGTACGTCCATTATATTTTTTGTTTAGTTTGATTAAAATGTACCAATATTTAACGTACATAGTCATTTTTTTTATAATTTTAAGTCCATATTTAATTCCATATTTTGGTAAAAATCCATATTTAATTCCATATTTTGGTAAAAATCCATATTTAATTCCATATTTTGGTAAAAATAACTACATATATATTTACATATTTCATATATTTTTAGTCCATATAAATCCGTTCCCTGGTAATTTCTATTTTATACATATTTCATTGTTATTTTCCATCCAAAGATCATTAAGAACGCTGAATATTATTCAATATCTCCTATCTTTCTTCAAATAGTGTTTATATGCCATGTTAAATTTCATTTGTTTTCATAAGTTAACAATGATGCACATTGGGAGCAATATATAAGAAATTATTTTCCTACACAATCCACGCTATATTCACGTTGTTTTGAAATGATTAATCGAAGATGGTTTGCTTATTGTTTATTACACGCACATTTGTATGCAAGTTAATTTCTATTCCATACGTTTTTCTTTCTATCCTAAAATCATTAAGAATGGTGAATAAAACCATTAGAAAAGTGACAAGGCATTCATAGAATTGTTTCCATTGTGTATTAACACAGCTGGCTGGATTACAAACTGCTTTATTTTGAACGCAACATAATTTCATTAATCCAAGGCCTACTGCAATTGGATGGAGTTAACGCTAAACCTGTTGCGAGATATTGGCCATCGAAATAAATCTGTTTTTTTTTTTTATAAAACATTTTATGCAAGAAGTATGATGTTGTTGTTTTCTAATGCCAGGCATTTGACAATAAGGTCATTTGACCTCTTGCACTCCAATATTTTTCCAAGATATTGTCATGGTTAGCCACTGACGAACAGATTTTGAGATGTTCTGAATCCATTGCTTGATTTGAGTTGCACAATGGACAGTTAGGAGACGCAAGAAGTATTGTAACATTCATACTATTACAAAAAATATCACAAATAATACCAAAAAGGCTAATCGATTTTTGGTAAGAGACCAGCAGTTGAATTAATATTTGAAAGCAAAATAAACAAATGAATTTTATGCAATAAACGAATTTTTTCTTATAAATAGCAGCAAAATTCAGATATCGTATTCTTGATTTTTTCCGAGTTAAATTAGCCTGCCATCAACAGATTTATGCAAATATCTATTTTTTTTCAAATTGTCAGTTGGTCTATTATTGCGTAACTCCGTCCAATTAATGACATCACCGTTCTAATAGAAATTCAGATATCGAGTGCATAAACGTTTCGATATAAAACAATAATGGCCAGTTTGTCCAAGCAATTTTAATTTACTTAACGAATGTTATATTAACAGTCTGTTTATTTTTAACGCTTTGTTAATGTATTTTCCATTTGTTCAACATAATTTTGTTTCAGATAACCAACACTTAACTATAACGTCTGTTAGCACTATTTTAACTATTCAACAGCAGTTGGTAATGATTCTACACATGTAAGACAATTTTTGATTGGCTAAAATTAATCTTTAAATTCTAGATTATAGAGTGAGTCATGAAACTTGCATAAAATGACAACCTGTTATAGTAGGCCACGCTCCATAAACAAACAGTTGACAAGTGAAAGTTGTAGGTGACGTGCTGAATAATAATTACAAAGTAAGGTTATATATCCTCATTGCAATTATGGATACGAAATACGAAAGAAATAAAATAACACTGATGTATTTAAACAGTCCAAAGTATTTTTTTAAATGTTATATTGCCAGTCATATGCTAAACATTCCCTACAGAGAGACACAAAATATTAATTTCGCAACTTCTGTTCGAACAGCTGTGGAGACATCGGCCATATTTAACTAACTGTTAAACGAGTTAACTGGCGGAAATTCTACATTTTTTGAAAGCATATAGTTTGATTAATTAACAAACTGTTTAGAGTTTAACAGTCGTTAAATTTTCTAACAATACTTGGAAAACTGGCCATAAGATATACAATATAGCGAAGGATTCTGCAGGAATATTATAGGTGAACGTTTCACCGGGTAGCTCAGTGTTCATTTCCCAAAGTAAATCATGCTTATCGTGCAGATCACACTAAGTGTTGTGAAATTATGGAGCGAAGATGTCTTCGAATATTGGCATAATTCTACAGCTAATTATAAACTTTCTGACACAGACGTTATTTCTAGACATGCTGTCTACATTAATTTTTCATCATCAGTACACGTTATGTATGAATAATAAACATGACACATCTCGTTGCTGAAAAAAGTGTCTGTAGATGCTTTCACAAGAAACTATGTTTCAATGAATTTTGTTTCCAGGTAATATGGCTTAATCTGCCTTTCTGAAAGAGAAACGTAGACTGATCATAATGTCGGAAGGAATGAAGTCCTCCAGCAAAGAGAAAGCAGAGGATATTGACTATACACCGACGATGGTAAGTGTAATCACATTCTCTCTCTAATACTTACTTGCTTATTTACTTACTTATGGCTTTTAAGGGGAGAGGATGGTATTTTTTAAAACTTTTTTCCTATTTGGTGTAGAATATTAATTTTTTGTATGTAGAGAACTCATAGCTGTGGCAACTCAACCAAATAAAAATATTTTGAAAAAAAAAAAAAATTATTTGGTGGCCCAAATTTGAAAAAAATATACGCAATGCAGGATTGTACTAAAACCGATATACCTAAACGTTTTTAAAGATAGATCAAAACTTTTTTTTTGCAATGTATTTGCAAAAGAATGTTCTACAAACTGTTTGCAACAGAATTTTGATATTGTAAAATAAACATTTAAAATTTAATAACAATTTTCTGATTTCCTTTCTTGCAAACAAACGGACGTATTTTTTTTTAAATTAAATCAATTAACAAAATTCTGTTGAAGAAGAAACGTTTCCTAATAGTCTAAAGAATGTGTCTTCTAAATTTCATGCACGTATCTTTAATAGTTCAGAAATTATATCCATTTTTGTCTGGTAGTGTAGCAAAATAAAATGAAGTTACTGGAAACCGATAAAAGCGGGCGTGTGATTTAAAAGTCCATAGCGCAGGAAGTTTAAAAATGACGTCTCAACATCCGGTAAGGGCACAAATACCCACAAAATGTTATACAATGCATTCCACACATATCAAAGGGTATTTTAAAGAAAAAGAAAATTTTTTTGAAAATTTAATTCACCGGAAACAACAATAAAAGTGGGCGAGTGATTTTAAAATCCATAACGCAGGAAGTTTAAAAATGGCGACTCAACATCCGGTAAGGGCACAAATGCCCACAAAATGTTATGCAATCCATTCCACACATATCAAAGGGTATTTCAAAGAAAAGGAAAATATTTTTGAAAATTTAATATACCGGAAACAACAATAAAAGTGGGCGAGTGATTTAAAAATCCATAACGCAGGAAGTTTAAAAATGGCGACTCAACACCCGATAAGGGCACAAATACCCACAAAATGTTATGCTACGCATTCCACACATATCAAAGGGTATTTTAAAGAATTTTTTTTTTAATTTACTCATTTTTCACCAAAAAATACCATCCTCTCCCCTTAAGGAACCCGCAGGTTCATTGCCGCCCTCACATAAGCCCGCAATCAGTTCCTATCCTGTCCGAGACTAATCCAGTCTCTATCATCATACCCCACTTCCCTCAAATCCATTTTAATATTATCCTCCCATCTACGTCTCGGCCTCCCCAAAGGTCTTTTTCCCTCCGGTCTCCCAACTAACACTCTATATGCATTTCTGGATTCACCCATATGTGCTACATGTCCTGCCCATCTCAAACGTCTGGATTTAATGTTCCTAATTATGTCAGATGAAGAATACAATGCGTGCAGTTCTGTGTTGTGTAACTTTCTCCATTCTCCTGTAACTTCATCCCTCTCAGCCCCAAATGTTTTCCTAAGAACCTTATTCTCTTATTATCGTAACTCCGAAATTATGAATGTGATTCCATTAATGTATTTATATTTTTTGTTCCAAATAACCTCAGAACACATCCGCATAGACAAGAAGCTGATGTAACCCGTTTAATTCCAAACCCTGTCTGTTATCCTGAACTTTCATAATGACATATTCTAGAGCGAAGCTAAAAAGTAAAGGTGATAGTGCATCTCCTTGCTTTAGCCCGCAGTGAATTGGAAAAGCATCAGATAGAAACTGACCCATACGGACTCTGCTGTAAGTTTCACTGAGACATGTTTTAATTAATCGAACTAGTTTCTTGGGAATACCAAATTCAATAAGAATATAATATAATACTTCTCTCATAACCGAGTCATATGCCTTTTTGAACTCAATGAATAACCGATATACTGTACCCTTATACTCCCATTTTCTTCTCCAATATCTGTCGAATACAAAAAAAATCATTAATAGTCGATCTATTACTTCTAAAGCCGCACTGATGATCCCCAATAATTTCATCTACGTACGGAGTTAATCTTCTCAAAATAATATTGGACAAAATTTTGTACGACGTCAGCAAAAGTAATATTCCTCGAAAGTTACCACTGTAAGCGCTGTCCTCCTCCTTAAAAATAGGTGCAATTTTATTATGGCCTCCTTCCATTCTTCTGGTACAATATCCTTTTTTCCCAAATAGCAAGTAATAAATTTCGCTAGATAATGCGCTTCCACCATCTTGTATTAATTGTGCTGGAATTCTTCTCCACATTAATGGACAATTGGTTTAATAAACATTTTCTCCTGGGGTAGCGAAATATCTATGTGAGAAAATACGTCTCATATATATATATATATATATATATATATATATATATATATATATATATATATGGCTACGGCTTAACGAACGTAGAAATTTTCATTCTCTTGTTCTCCTTTTCCAAGTCCTTCACACCTCTACACCTACTTACCTTGCCTCCCGTTTCAGTTACCTGTCATCGTATCATAATCTCTTCACCCGCACGCAAAATAGCCGCATACTAGCCATACCAACACATAAGACATCATCGTATTCATCATCATACACAATCTCGCTCTCGCGCTTGTAGAATACCCTACCCAGTGACATCAGAGACTGTCGGAATTTAGTAACGTTCAAAAGCAAGCTTATTAAGCATTTTCTTACTGCGTAGAGTAGGTTTAATTTTTACTTAATCAATAAAGGAAATGCTTCTGTCTTCTTAACTTTTACAATAAACTGTCTAGCTTTTATTAATCAGTTAATCTTTTAGTACTTTGATTTTTATTGTATTTGTAAATTTAATATTAATTGTAATTAATAATTGTAATTGCTTTCTTAATATTGTAGTTTTAATCCCCTGGTAGAGGGGAAGAGAAAGCCTGATGGCCTTATCTCTACCAGGTTAAATAAATAAATAAATAAATACATAAATATATAAATAAATACATAAATAAATAAATAAAATAAATAAATATATCATCGATTACTTTTCATGTTATGTACTATGTATTCTCTTTTCTAGGCTACTTCATCCGGAGAAGTGAGTTACAAAAGGAGATATGAAAACTATTATTCGAGTGGAGAGTTATTTGAAGTGAAAACGGCAGCCCTGTTGTTCCTTCGAGCAATTAACAGCAGACAAAAATTTTCTCTCGGTTCTAATATGAAGGCAGCAGGTTACTTCGATGACATAGTTTTGATACTTGAAAACAAGACAATTTTCTTACAGCTCAAACATAAAAATTATGCTGCTGTCTATGATTCACAACTCACTCCTCTGAGTGGAGAATTCAGTTTGCTGAAATACTACAAATCCTTCTGTGACATGAAAAAGAATTGGGCTGAAAATAAAGACTTAAAATATTGTGGCGACTTTAAAAATTATATTTTTGTAATCTATACAAATGCAGTATTGAAGTCGCAAACGAGTCGTGTTCTAGATGAAAATGATGACTGGCAAAAGTTAATAGATACTGGAGGAGGAATACACTGTTTCGATGAAAAACATCGCCCAGATATCCATGAATATTTTTCAAGTTTACCACGCTACAAGAAAATTCTAAATGATGTAGTTAATGGAAGTACCACATGTACCAGAGAGACTATTCCTTCCATTGTAAAAAAACTATGGAACAAAGATGCAAAAAATGTGCCCAAAAATGAGGATCTCAAGAAGATACTGTCAGAACTTGAGAAACTTGATTTATCTGATTACAAGGACTTCTTATCACGACTATGGATCTTCACGGGACAAAAGAGGGAGAGTGAACTTGATCCCCTAATAAAAGAGGAACTTAAAATCGCGTGTGGTACAGATTCTTCATATATCCGATTTATTGTAGACGTGCAGACATCGTGGAACACTGCCAAACATTACATCACAAGGAAAAGCAAATTCTGGCAGAAAATAGTAAAGGAGTGTGTTGATGATATTTCGCGTCAAAATGCGAAGGAGTTTTCAGAGTTGAACGTCATTTTTAGTAAAGAAGAATTAAATTCTCTGAAAAAATGTTTGCCTTTGCACTGTAGAATAACACACATTGATAATGGAAAGTGTAACATTTTCAGTTGCGTGAAAGCAAGTCAAAGTTTTGAAAAGAATTTCCTGGTTAGTGGAAATACATTACATTCATGTATATCACAAGTTTTAGCTCTTTGGGAACACACCACAGATTATGTACTCATTATCGATGGTGGTACAGACAGTGAGGAAGTTGTCAAAGATCTTGTTGGTTACCTCAACAAGCGACCAGAGAAGTCGGTAATTCTTGTCACTGATTCTGAAGATAGTATGGTACGAAAACTCCAAGAGCTCACTACAGTGGAAAAACATATTGACACATTCTCCTTGAGTCAGTTAGATCAAGAATCATTTGACAGAATACTGAACTTCAATGTTACCTTCCAAGGTCATTCGGTGAATTTGAAGGATTTGGCTGACAAGAGTGCTATCAAAAAATTCGTGACTGCTGATATTTTGCGAAAATTGCTTTCAGGCTTAGAAATAGGAGAGAAACTCCCTGAAGAGGATGAATGTTATGTTTCACGTAAATTATCACGAAAAGATTTCACTACAGAAGAAAAAATCTACGGCGACATAAAGGAAATAATGGAGCTTCCTGATAAAGTCATCGTAATTTCTGGAGATCCTGGAATGGGCAAATCAATTCAACTCACTCATTTTGCATCCAAATTGAAACATGCCACTCCAACTACATGGATTGTGAGAATCAATCTCAATGATCAAAGTAATGTACTGTCTTCTAGTAAGTTTAATTTGAATTTAGAGGTGCTAGAGACAGCAGGCAAAATCGACACTGAATTCGAAAGGTGTTTGTTTGAACACAGAGTGAAAAATGAAGGGGAAGTGGTGGTAATGCTGGACGGGTATGATGAAGTATGCCCAAATTATGGAGACAAAGTGATAGAAATCGTAAACGAACTCAATGATACAAAAGTAAAGAAGATTTTTGTAACAACCCGTTCAGTCATGCAACAGAAGTTGGAAAAAGATTTGTCTACTATTGCGTTTGAATTGATGCCATTTTCACAAGAAGATCAAAAGGACTTTCTATTGAAATTGTGGAAAGATATGAGTGGTAAAAAAAACGAACCGGATGACTTCATTAAGATACTGTTGCAATTTACATGTGATGGCATGAGTAATTATCACAAGGAATTCACTGCGATTCCTTTACATATAAAGATTTTGGCAGAAATGTTCGAGTTTGACGGGGAAGAATTCTGTAATACTGGTGATATTTTTCTTCCTTACAAATTGTGTCTGATGCAACTGTGCGAAGAGGTTATGGAAAAGAAGTGGGAAGTGTATTATGACAAGAACAAAGTGGACATTTCAAAACCCAATGTAAAGAGAGATTTCATTACGGTAAAACATAAGTTTAAACATAACCATATGTGCTGCGCTGTATACTCATTACTAGATGAGAACCAAATGAAGTCACTGAAGAACTATGAGTCCGTGACTGAAGAAGCTGAAAATTTTTTAAAGAAACTGAAGTCAGGTCACGAAAGGACAGACATTGTGTTCGACGTTATAAATGGCAAACCTGTGTTCTTGCACACAATCTTTGCGGAGTATTATGCAGCAAAGTGGTTTTCAAAGAATTTCGAAATTGAAAAGGAATTCATAAGGAAATATATTTCAACACCAACTTTCAAGGGCATCAACGAGTTTTTAGTCATATATGAGCCAAGCACCGAGGAGTTTTTAATTGATTTAACAGTTCAGTAGAGTCTCTATTGACTCGGTCATGCGATGTTAACACAAAGGACAGTGGAGGCCGGACACCTTTGCATCTGGCAGTAATGACACATCTTGATGTTTGTAATGATTAGACTTCGTGGAATTGCCACGAGATTCGCAATGTTTACTGTGCACGCAGTATAGACTGTATGAGAAGGGGGCGTGTCTCTGATGTAAATACTGAGCAGTATACTGCGGTTACAATAAAACCTGTATTCTGCATTGAAGAAATATAATGAATGATCATTGAAGTAGGAAATGTCTAAACATGCAAATATACAATTACAGTATTTTATAGTCAGATATATTAACTCTTAAAATTTAATGTAAGATACATCATCCTTGAATATGTGCATTGCAGTGAAGAGTTATGTACATTTTGACCGACTGCAAAGTAACCTCCTCCGATGGTCACTTAAACAGTTTGTATATTGGGAACTTGTAGTTCAACATCACACGATGTAATACGTGCATTTCTTAAGAACGGGAAGTCACTACTTTTTAGTATACCAACTTCAGACGTCTTGTCGTGATCTGATAGTACATAATTTATAATTCGAACTTGTGAATAGTCAGAATTTTTAGCAATAATGTTTCTCAAATTACATTTCACTTCTTCTGAAATTAGTGAATTGTTATTTTGGATAACGGTTTGTGATGCTTTATCCACATCCCTATTAAGAGCTTATGAGAGTTGTAGCTTAGACGATTCTAACAAGATGATGCTTTTGGACACGATTTTAAATTAGAATCAATGAACAGAATATCTTCCAATAGCTGTTCAGAAGGCAATGATTTTATAGCTGCAACAGCGGAACTGTCTGTGCTATCCAATGCATCAATTACCTCCATTATTTTTCCGTAATGTTCTGCATAATAATTAACAGCATCCAACCACGTTCTCCAACGGGTCAAGACTGGCTGCGGGGGTAAGGGTATTCCAGGGGCAATTATTTGCAACAGCGACACTCTCATTATAGTATGTTTGATTGAATTCTTGTCTGCACTGAACAAATGTTAAGCTTTGACTATTCCAACCACAGTAATTAAAAATCAAGTGCTTACACAGGTATACATTAGCTGTAGCTGCTCTATTTGGACCGGTCACAACTCTTAACATGAACTGCTTTTACTACGAGACCGGGCGGTCGATCGCCTCCTCTATACTACCGTACATCGGCAACCTGATTGCATGCTGCATGTGGCAATTCAACGAAGTCTAGTAATGATACTCGTTATGAATATTGTCGTTTTGATCCATGGCATCTCAGTGACAATTGTGTTTATGTTACTGATACTGTGAAGCAGAGGTCTCCAAAAATCGTATCATCATTCCTGCTCTCGATGCTGCCCGCCGAACACAGTGTGCTGTAGGACTAGAGAAGAGGAAGAGACTCGTACCTCAACAGATGCGAGCGGTCAGTGGGGGATCGCGGCAACAGTCCGCTTATGTTTACAAATAATAACATAAAAAGAATAAGAAATATCATACGTTTGTACAGGGACATCACTTTATTTTTACCAACATTTTTAACATTAACCTGGCTATACTCGGAATCGCTGTTACCCCCTTCTATTGCAGGAGTTTGGTGTTACTTGTGCAATATGTAAACAAATCATTTTACTAACTATAGGAGGAGAGAAAAGTAGTGTATCCATTTATGTTACAGGGAAATACAGTAGCCTATTACGATTTTCAGTTTGATCATTACTTTTACGGTATTTTACCAAAGCAACAGTAGAGCAGTAACAATTTTTTTCACAAACTGACTCTTCAGGCGGTTATATTCATTATGTAATGTCTACTTTTTTTCAGCATATTACTAACCTAATTTATTCCTGAGAATTTCGTGAGCACTTCCGTAAGAAATCCCAATTTCTACAGCTAACTTCTTGACCGACTTATTAGGACTTTGCTGCATCCTTTCTCTAGCATCTTCTACAGCACCTTCTGTCATCTTTGTTGGCCATCTTACACTTTTCTTCCTTTCTGTATATACTGTTGCTCTAAATTTATCTACCAGATTAATGATATTTTTAAGAACATATTCCGTAATGACATAATCAGGAAAAAAACTGTTGTTCACATTCGGTTATATTGTAATTCCAATTTCCATCATCGTCCTTCATACCTACAAACAGTAAAACGAAACTCTTGTTTAAATAATGTTGTTAAGTACTGTACCATATTATAGGGTACCGTACTTTCGGTAACTCTAATCTTCACTTGTGCTCAGTCCACACAGATAAATTCAGTTATGCTACACACCATACCTGTGTGAAAATAAACTTCAATAATATAAGCTCTTTCTTCTATAGAAAATACAACATATTTCTGAAACACACTGTACTCTGCTAGCAACAGCGGCCGTAAGTTTGTTTGGCTGACGTTAGCAAGAACATTAGTGAAAGGGGTGGGAGTCAAGTACATTCAGAAACGCAGGTACAATAAAAATGCAAGTAAAAATAAAATGATGTCCCTGTATATTATTTTGACATACTATGAAGCTGGAGCCCCGTCTGTTGCTATAGACACAAGCCATTGCAAATTCAACCTCTTCTGTTCCATGGTGCCTTTCAGTGCCTGGAAAAGATCTTCTCCAGTTGTATTTTGTAATTACATCTAGAAGACATTCAGACACAGTACAATGTTCATTAACTCCTCGAATGAAAATGGCTAGGTGAGCTTTGTTATTTCTATCCGTGCTTTCGTCCAATGCAAGTGAGTAAGCTACAAACTGGTTAATTGTGGTTTCGACTTCAGATTCAATTACATTTATAATCTTGAAATTCCTTCTCTGAACTGTAATTGGAAACGATTTAATTTTCTTGAACTTTGACTTTGTTCTGGACACAGTATTTTAGTAGCGTTCTGTACGCAAGATTTTACAAATGATGCTTCTGTAAAGGACTTTATTGATTTCCCAATATTCCAAGCTATAACATAGCTAGCAAGAAGCTTTTTTGTTACAGACGGAGAATACGTGTATGATTAATTGTGTTTATATGTTCTTGTTTTATATTTATAAACATATTTGTAGGCTTATGCATTTCACCTAAAATTAAACAAAAAACTTTAAGTATGTCATGCGGAACTGAGTGCAAACGTATTGTAATATACTGATTATTATGTATAACCAACAGGTATAAAGATAACCCCAAAATAAATTATTTTCACATGTCCAACATGCCTGTAATTGTATGATATCCTGTGTGAAGAGTCGAGTATTGTCGTCGCATGTTGAATTTTAGCACGCCTTTAAGAATTTTCGAACAAATTAAGCATTTCACATTCTCCCCACTAACACAAAATAATGTTTCTTCCCTTTCATCCTTGAATGTACCACGTCCATGATTAGAATACATTGTGAAACGGTGGAACACTCCGACCAACGCAATGATAATGGCAGTCCGCCACTGCTCTTCGTTTGCGCATAAACATTGAGTACAGTACAGGTGGGGATGGGTGAGGCGGAGCGCGCTTATTACATATTGGCTTCGGTTCCGTTCAGGGGCTTACTCGCGAGTACGCTTTTGCAAACGTCTTCTGTGGAGCATGATAACTTCAATTCTAGCAGAGCATCCCAGTATTTCAAATATAAATAGTAAGGATCAAGTACGTCCCATCCGCTTAGCTGATCAAATTGGAGCTTGGTCGTGCATTGACTTGATCCTAGGGAAAGGGATAAGATGCACGGATCTTATATCTGTAAAACAGAGCAATGTGTGGCATATCTTGAATTGCTGATCTCGAGAGGGCCTGTTACATCTGGTCAATTTTGTATGCTCGTCAAGAATTAATGTAGGGCGTTCAGATCTCGCATTTCTATCATCAATAGAGGAAATAAACGTCTTAATTACCACGCTGCACCAAGCTGCAGAACATGGACGTTTAGAATTGGTAAAATTTCCCCTGGACCATGGTGCAGATATTAATGAACAGACTAAACTGAAAGAACCTTCTGAAATATCTCGTCTTAATAAACATTCAGAACGATGTGAAGTGGATGCCATCGAAAATCACAAATTGAACTGTTATGTTATATTCATATATTCATGTATCAATAAATTGTGGAGTTATTATTATTATTATTATTATTATTATTACTTACTTACTTACTGGCTTTTAAGGAACCCGCAGGTTCATTGCCGCCCTCACATAAGCCCGCCATTGGTCCCTATCCTGAGCAAGATGAATTCATTCTTTATCATCATATCCCACCTCCCTCAAATCCATTTTATTATTATTATTATTATTATTATTATTATTATTATTATTATTATTATTATGGGAGAGTTGTGAATTATGTGAATGTAAATTATTTATCAACAGTAATCTCACTAGAGGTTTTGATTTATCTAGAGAAAATCAAAACTCGAGTGGGATTTAATTGACTATTACACGATTAGAAGAAAGTATATAAAGATTAGAAGTAACGAAGTACTCCAATACAATAAAATATTAATTGACTTACGAAAATACAAAACTGTCTTCAAATTTGTACCATCTCAACATTACAAATATTACACTAGTAGATGGCAGTAGTGTGTAATGATTAGCTGTTTTCTTATCAATTGTGCTAACTATGGAATCTTCATTGAACTCTGTGGGCGGTTACTGGTCCAGAAGGCTTTGTTGATTCAGTTTCATTTTTATTAAAACATTTGCATTTCACTTCAATCATCCAGATCCCAGTAATCAACGTCATTTGACAGATGATTTTCAATAAATCTTAGTATTAAACAATCTCTGATACGTGACTATTCATAATATTGTATAGCAGAAGCTATAACAAACATAACCTAAATAATATAAACAAGTGTTAGAAAAGTTTTAATTAGGGATGATGAAATAAACAAACGTTTTAATTAACGATGATGAAATAAAAAATAAACATGAATAATTTTAAAAGAAACAATTATTGAAAGTACAATTTTCAAATTTGAATGTTTTAGTGGATGGTGGTTCAGTTGATGTTATATTGGACTTGTGCGTAAAAGAAGTGAACTCGTTGGTGTACATGGTGTATCCCTCAACTTATTCAGGATTTCCGAATGGTGCTCTTCATATATCACCAGTGATCTTTATTAATTCTTGTTCTTGAATGCCAATGCGAGTCATATTTGAAACTGCTGTGCATCGACTGGAGTGGTTTGTAATTTTCTGTTTTTTGACGTCCAGACCAGTGCAGTTTGAAATGTTGGCAAACAAAGAAACAAATGCTAGGGTAGTGATAAAAACAAACAAATGCTAGGGACGCGATAAAATTAAACAAATGCTAGGGACGCGATAAAATTGTGCGATAAGCAGCCATGATTGGTTGAAAGACGTCCTTTCATACCGTTTTATTGGTCGAAAGTAGTGTGACGTAGTAAAAGTGAAATAGTCACTACAATCTACAAAATGAATTGTGCTGTGTCAGAGCCTTCTTCAGTTACAAGCCGGAGCATGGGTAAGTTTGGCAACGCTGAGTGGAGGCAGGAGATTCTAAAGTGATATCGATGTAATTGTGCTTGCTCATTGCTTTCGTTGTACGTAACGCGTATTTTTTCAATATTACTTTATGCACAAAGGTAAGATCAAGATTCAGAGTAGTGATGTAAATTATTACGGTTTCGAAAATAGTGTTTTATTGCAGTCAATTAGCTATACTTCAGAATACGGCGTAAGTAGGCTACTTACATACAAAGGCTGCCACTTAAAATAATTACAAAAAAACATGTTTTTTTGATAGTACAAAGGTAAATAAATAAAATATTCCTTGCACCGAAAATAATAAAATCAATAATGCAATAAAGACGTAAATTCCTACGCAGTATTCTTAAGTTCTTTTCAATTAACAAATTTGTGGCTAGCAAATTGACAATGTTTTGCGATTTTATGGTGTTTCACCGGTAACGTGAAGGTCTAGAATACATTTTAATATTATCTTATGCGATTATCTATCGTGCTTTTCTATAAATACCGTATTTCAGATGCCCAGGAAGTCAGTTTTAGTTTGAACCTGGCTAGTCACTATAACAATATTGTTATACTAAATTATTTGTTATAAACTTTTTAAAATGTAATTTTAAATAAATATAACTATAGAAAACAAGCTAAGAATGTAAATTATACAAATAAAATAAAAATTTAAACAGAGGAAAATGACATATTATAATAAAGTATGAGGACGTAAATACAGTTAGACCAAGTAACAAAACACATAAATTATCTATTAAGTACGTGGAAATTAGCGTAAACGTTAAATTCTGTAAATACGAAGTGAAAAGAAACATGTTTATAATTTATTACAAAAGGAATAATATTAATAAACAAACCTTGAAAACCAATGAAGTGAGTGAATGCATCTACAAATTATAGATAGTTCTGACGTATAGCAGGCATTCCGAATCTTCAAAACTGCAACTTATTTTATGGGATCACAAAACAGCTGTTTACAATGAACTTGAAAATCAACGGCGTAACTTTATTGATATAGCAGGCGAGACCCAACAATTTGGCTAGAATTCTGATACACCACAAACCACAAGTAAGACTAAAAAAATGTAATTTATACAATATTTAATATATAAAAGAATAGTCAATTACTTTGTCATCATTAACAGTAAAAATTGTCAAAGACTGCAGCCATTTTATTTTCATTTCTCTTGTTTCTATCGCCAACACGCACTTAGTTTATAATACATCAACAATTAACGTTTGGTACGGCCGCGAACATAATTCCATCAACACACACTTATATTGTAACATTAATTTACATTGCAAATCGGCATTAGCACAAACACGTGTACTGTATGGTCGGCCTCCGGTTGACAGTTAATTACAGTGTTGCCGACGTATGGCTCCGGCTTGTAACTGAAGAAGGCTCTGGCTGTGTGTTACCATCTGATTCGGAAGGAACTGGCGTGTTATCTGATAGCAACTAAGTTATTCACGTAAGTTCTATGATTCTGATTTACCCTAATTACCTTAACCTGCTATCAACATATCCAAAATATAACATACATTATGCTATTAATAAAGTAGACTAATATGCTGACAATGCTTTGATAGTGAAACATTTTCTTTTATTAATGGTGAGTGCTTGCCTTCGTCATTCACCACATCAAGCCAGTCGTGTAGAGACATTTACCAACAGAGTCGTTGCCAAGAGTCCGCCATAGGACAGCTCAATCATAATAATGATTAATGAATAATTTATAACCAGATATTTGTATTTACATATATTTATATTTGTAATTTACTGTTTTTTTCTACTTCTAACATAATTATATTTATTAGGCCTATATTATTTTTAAATGCACGTACATTTTCAACACTGACCTTCTTATACTGAACTGTATGTTACCACGCTAGAAATGTTACGCGCGAATCAACCACCAATAATATGAGGAGTATAGTATCAAAGTTAGACAACTTAATTTTTTTCGATTTCGAGATATTGATTGTTTCTCATAGAATTTTGTGTGCTGAATGCAATTCTGGAACTGTTAAGGTTAAAAAAACGGACAGAACAGAGGGAAAATAGCACTTAATTTTGCGCTTTAAAATCAAGATGTAGACAACTTGGTTTCAAATTAGGACAATTTCTTCAGTAGCCAATGAGAAGCCCACATTCGTACCACCTTTTCCCATTACGCAACGCGAACCCAACATGGCTGATTATTTATATAATCGGTTTGTGGATGAATAAGTAGGTTACTGTTTTACGTAAATTTGCTTTGAAACCAAGTTAGAAGAGGCTTACATTCAAAAGTAGATAATTTCAGTTTAAATATGGCTTCGTTTGGTTTCAAAAACAGACAACTCCACTTTAAATATGACTTCGTTTGTTTTCAAAAAGAGACAAATCCATGACTTAGTTTCAGAGATGGGCAACTCCGCTTTTTAAACTTAAATTTCGACCAGAATATTAATTTTAATCACATCTTAAGAATGAAAAAAATATTTCTACGACTCATGAGAATGTTTAAAAAAATGTACATATAACGGTGACATTGGTGTCCAAGGATCTAGTTTTTCGCCTCTCCTGTAAAAAGAGCAAAAGTGTAGTTGTCCAACTTTTATACCAAGCTCCTCATATATCAAAAACGACCACGTGCTTTTGTTGATATGAGGTACCATTCTAACAGCGTGCCTAGTATATTTCCATTTCAATTCTCAAGATACCCACACGATTTATCTCAACAAACATGTGGCAAATTATTGTAAAATGGATAGAAATCAAGTGGTATTATACACTTAAGTTATTGTAAATGTACAAATTTCTCTCTTAACTATGATTGGTTTATTGTATAGTCTTGGCATTGAGGTATCTGCTTTGTTCTGGTTGATCATCCTCTTTGGAAACGGTTGTCAATCATCCTCGTAAAGAAGTTTGTAGTCAATTACTCTAATTTTCAACACAATTTATTTTTGGACTTCGGTTCTAATATAAAAGTTAAAAAAAAAATGAAGTTCTAATAGTTGCAAACAGATGCGATCTCAGTATCGGGAAACTTAACTGTACGGTCTACAACAGGGATTGCAGCAATTTCCTGCTATGGAATAAGGTTGGCAGACATTTCTATTACTTCCATTGTTGAGACGACTTTCCTCTTTTTCGTCTGATTGCTGAGCTATGAAGTGTATAAATGGTTTTTGTGTCGCTCGTACAGAATCAGGAATGGCAAGAGAATACTACGAGATTAAAGGTAATGTGGAATTCAACAGAAATGTCACACACTGTGAATTTTATGAATGCGTGGATGTTTACGTTAGCATTACTACGAATGTTCAGAATCGTTTAAGAACGCTTTCCAACGCGGCGGAAACAACTGCTATCCGTTGCGTTATGATCAAAATAAGAGGTTTCAAAACCGTGTGACAGAAGAAAAGACAAGAATTGAATGCAAGTTCCGCTATACTTCAGAATACCGCGTAAGTAGTTATGTACAAAGACTGTGTAAATAATTAAAGAAACGTGTTTTTTACTGATGGTATAAGGGTAGGTAAATAAAGAAGTACACAAAAATAGATGCTCCTTGTACCAAAAACAAATAATTCAATAATGAAATAAACATTATGTACTTACGCGGTATTCTGAAGTCCTTAGTTAAGAGTATAATTTTTTCTAAAGACATGTCTTAGAAGTTATAACCCTAGGGTAATTTATCTAAAGCTTATACTGGGTGTTCAGTTCAAAGTGTGTCATGGCTCGCTGTATGCCGTCATGTGGCTAGCCGATGATCCTAGAGAATTCAATCTTCCTACACTTCCGCAGAGGCGTATTACCTAGGAGGCAGATAAGTTGCCTAGCAAGTACGGCGTTCATTCTGAAGAGTACGTACCGATACGTACGATAACGCCGGTAGTGGCAGGAATGTGAACTGTTTGGAAATACGTACTGTCAGGATATGGGGAGAGGGTTAAGACGATTACTTACGTATTTGTTGACATTAACTTGGACGGTCAACATGGACACGGAGCATTTGATTTGTGTTGTGGAATGTTGCCGTACGCAACCGATGATAACAAATACCCTGCGTACGACTTGCCGGCGCAAAACACAGTTCGAAAGAGGTTATGGTAGCACACAGACCGCCATCTGTTGCTACGACGTTCAAGTTATACCGTACACGTTCTCAAGTTCAGATTGAAGAACGCCTTGAATAATAGGCAACTTCTCTGACATATAAGCTGAAACTCGCTTCAAATCGGTGACTCAACAACAGTGACGTCATGACACACTTTGAAATGAACACCTAGTAGTTTGGGCATTTTTCGACTCATCATGTGACATACGCAGCCGACATCCGTGACGTAAGGTCGGAGCACAATGCCAAAAATCCACATGCAATTGTGAAATTCTTGTACAAACATTTCACTTTGGGGGAAATATTAATATGTTTGGTATATAAACGAGGTACAGTACGAATATTTACAGGTAGAATAAAAATAATCAGAATTTATTTTATATTTTTGTCAGTTTTTTGTTTAAATACAAAAAATTATGGGATCTAGAAGTGCTACAGATACTACAGTGCTCTCTTTTTACAAGAAAATTAGATTACAGCAGAACCTCGGGTACATTTTCCTTCGTGTTGTGCTTTCACCAGCGAGGAGCGTGCTCCGTTACTACCGGCAAATCAAGATATTTAGCAACTACAGATAAAATAAGTCCACAAAGTAACTAAGTAGTAAGAAACGAACTAAATGCCAAGTTTCCTAGTAAAATGAGAACACTGTATAAAAAGAATGTGATTCAATTTAGTCTTCTTTTGACAATTTTTATCGGCCTATCTTAAATAAGTTAATGGAGTAATAATTAAGATACTGAAACTTCGATATCATCCCACACCACACACGGGACTGACATTTGATTTGCGTTGCGATATTTCACGATCAAATGAAATAACTTCACGAATATAAACACGGCACATAGTCTATTAAATATTAATTATTCCGTAAGGTACACATTTTTCATTACATACATATTTGCTTCCTGTATTTCTTAAAATTAAACGCAGAATAAATATGGGAAATGCCTGTTATTATTCGGTTGAGGAGCTTTTATCATCTAGTCTGCTGTCAAAAAATCTGAAAGTTAGACTTTATAAAACAGTTATATTACCGGTTGTTCTATATGGTTGTGAAGCTTGGACTCTCACTTTGAGAGAGGAACAGAGATTAAGGGTGTTTGAGAATAAGGTTCTTAGGAAAATATTTGGGGCTAAGAGGGATGAAGTTACAGGAGAATGGAGAAAGTTACACAACACAGAACTGCACGTATTGTATTCTTCACCTGACATAATTAGGAACATTAAATCCAAACGCTTGAGATGGGCAGGGCATGTAGCGCGTATGGGCGAATCCAGAAATGCATATAGAGTGTTAGTTGGGAGGCCGGAGGGAAAAATACCTTTGGGGAGGCCGAGACGTAGATGGGAAGATAATATTAAAATGGATTTGAGGGGGGTGGGTTATGATGGTAGAGACTGGATTAATCTTCCTCAGGATAGGGATCAATGGCGGGCTTATGTGAGGACGGCAATGAACCTCCGGGTTCCTTAAAAGCCAATAAGTAAGTAAGTAATAATAATAATCTAATAATATTAATAGTAATAATAATAATAATAGTTGTAGTAATAGTAATAATAATAATAGCAATAATAATCATGATAATGGTAATAGTAACATTAATAATAATAATAATAATTTATTTTATTTATTTATTTAGAATATTAACGTGCAAAACAACAGCACAAAGCCAATTACAGTTTAGCACGATACAAAACGGGCGAATCCAGAAATGCATATAGAGTGTTAGTTGGGAGGCCGGAGGGAAAAGACCTTTAGGGAGGCCGAGACGTAGATGGGAAGATAATATTAAAATGGATTTGAGGGAGGTGAGATATGATGATAGAGACTGGATTAATCTTGCTCAGGGTAGGGACCAATGGTGGGCTTATGTGAGGGCAGCAATGAATCTCCGGGTTCCTTAAAAGCCAGTAAGTAAGTAGTATTTCTTAAAATAATGCTTACGTGCTACGTTAATTTTACTTTGGTTTTATTTACGTGAACAGTTATGCATAATGAGGCCAACACAAAAATTATCTTCGTACATGATCAACGCTATCGTATTCTAATTTATTATTTGGATATGATATCAATTAAGAAACATGCTAGAGGAATTTATGCTTGTAATACATGTTTCCTCCACCGAATTGACATTTTTTAATTATTTAAATTTAATATAATTTTAATTAAGAAGCATGTAAAACGAATTATTCTCGCACCAAAATCTTATGATACTTGGACAACTCCGCCAGAAATCCATCTTTGTGGAATGTCGTTTTGATACTATCCTTGACTTCAAACTAAAAGTTTCAGAATTGTATGATATTGTACTTTTGACAATATTACACTATATATATTATTTTTGTTTTTGTTTTAGTTCTTCATTCCACAGAGTAAGTTTTATTTGATTTTTTACGCAATTTTAATTTAGTAACCTGATATTGCTGATATAGAGTTCATATGAGGAAACATATTATATATATATATATATATATATATATATATATATATATATACACAGTGTATATAATAATTGTGGCCCATTGTTACGTCACACAGAACAGTTACAGGTAAGTTTGATTTTGCAACAATGAATAATCTCGCATTCATCGCACAGTTAAAACTTTATTTCCTTTCAAACAGTGTGTAATTTTTCTAGTTAAATAACATAGCCAAGTAATGATTTCACGCTCAAAATAATGGATTCTATTAGATAGCGGCAATATAAAAAAATCTGCCACATTTTTTATTGTCGGCTGACAGGAATATTTTTCGGCTTTAAGGAATTCGAATCCGCCAGAATCAGCCGGAAATCCCCTGACTTGGCAACACTGCTTCTTTAACGACAATGTCTATGTATTCCAAAACGAAATAAAATTCAGATCATGGACCTTTTACGTTGAAATCTTACGAGTTTTAAAACCTGGACAGAAATTAGTGTTGAATTCAGGGGAGGTACCGGGTGGGGGGAATTCCCTCTCGGCAATCATAAACTCCCCTCCCCGGCTCAATTTATTGTATTCCTACCAAACTCCAATGATGCCTCTGATCTAATTCAATTTTTTAATTTTCCATCACACATTTCGTTATAAAATAGCAAGTGTGGTATTTATGATTTAGCTGTGTCATTTTAAGAATGCCACAACAATCGAGACATTGTGTGGTATAATTTGTGTAGTCGCGACGCTGTTATTCCCGGTGTGACTCCTCCTCTTTGCTTACGTCTCAGGAAGTCAAGACTGTATAAAGTCTAGGTAGGTAGTATCGTTCGCCATTTTTGTTCTTTCGTTGCTGAGCTACCAGACGAGGGATCTATTTGCCACACCGTTGAACATTATCATGTCGTAGCTCCTATGATAATAAATCAAACGCATTGTAATTCAGCAAATAATGTCCTCGTGTCCTTTCTGCGAACGCCAACGAAAGAGCCAAAACGGCGGGCGATTATATTAAGTATTTACCCAGCCTTAGGAAATGCTTAACACCTTCATCAGCGAATCACAAGACGCACACGTTTAAATGTAGCCGACCTGCAACGTGATTGGCTGCCGGAAATTAAAGCGACGGGACTATAACAGCTATTCTCAGAACTTCAGAACTTCAGTTTTCCCGCCAAATCTGGCGTTTTTCAGTATTATTTAGTGGATAAATTTTATTAATTTTCTATTGCTGATATAGGGATTTAGCGGATATTTTAGCACTCACAGCGGCAAAATAATCCCATTTTACATTGACAATATAGCAATTTAGCGGTTTCTGTATTGTTTCACAGCAGGGTTTTAAGAATCGAGTTGGCAACATTGGGACTCCTACCGTTAAATACTTGAACGAGAGCAAGCAAAGTTTGTGTGTGCTATGTCAGGACCGGGGGGAAAAAAACATAAGTGTATTTCGGACTTATTCCGTAAGGAATAAAGAATGCAAAATAGTCGAACTAGCGTACAGGTACTTCTGGTGATATTGGAAGTAAAAGACATTGAATTTATAAGCGTTTTTTGTGAAGATGGATTTCAAAATATGTAGCAATGGTGTCCATTACTATGGAAAGATGAAATTTTGTTTGCAGCATTTCATTTTACACAACCTAAATTCACTTATGTTAATTGTTTTCGGTTAACTTCCCGCCAATTCTTGTTGTGGCTTGTAGAGTATGTGGCAGACCGAATAAACCTTCTGTAAATGCGAGTTTTCTTTTTACGAAGCCTAATATATATTTTTCATAGTGTTCTGCCCAAGCGCAGGTCTTTCACTGTAAACCCAGCATTCTCCTGGCTTTCCTATTTTCTGCTCTCCTCTTTGCCTCCTCATATGATCCATATATCTTAATGTCGTCTATCATCTGATATTTCCTGCCACGAACTCTTCTCCCGTTCACCATTTCTTCCAGTACATCCTTCAGTAGGCAGTTTCTTCTCAACCAGTGACCCAACAAATTCCTTTTCCTCTTTCTGATCAGTTTCAGCATCATTCTTTCTCCAACCACTCTTTCCAACACAGCTTCATTTCTTATTCTGTCTGTCCATTTCACACGTTCCATCCTTCTCCATATCCACATTTCAAATGCTTCTAGCCGTTTCTCTTCATTTCGTCGTAATGTCCATGTTTCTGCCTCATACAATGCTACACTCCACACAAAGTACTTCACTAGTCTCTTTCTTAGTTGTTTCTCCAGAGATCCGCAAATGATGCTTCTTCTGTTAAAAGCTTCATTTGCCATTGCTAATCTCCTTTTATATATGAAATAATAATAATTTAAAGGAAAGCATTTTTGTTAAGAAATAACTAAAATCATTGTATGTAGTATGGAAATTTTATTACTTTTTTGTTTTTATTTTTAGTTGGTTATTTAACGACGCTGTATCAACTACTAGGTTATTTAGCGTCGATGAGATTGGTGATACTGAGATGGTATTTCGCGAAATGAGGCCGAGAATTCGCCATAGATTACCTGGCATTCACCTTACGGTTGGGGATAACCTCGGAAAAAACCCAAGTAGGTAATCAGCCCAAGCGCGCATCGAACCCGCGCCCGAACGCAAATTCAGACCGGCAGGCAAGCGCCTTAACCGACTGAGCCACGCCAGTAACTGTGTAGTATGGAATATATATTAATAGTTACTAACAGAGACCGGAAGATTAGGCATTGCACTTTCCACAAAGTGATTTCGGCAGCAAGAAAAACTTTACATAAGTCGAATGCAAATTGAGATTTTCGACTCGACGTTGCAAAGAAATCTTCTTCCCAGTAGCCTTAGAAACTGCATTTTCTTGTGTATGGTTGTACTGATATGTTGTCATATGAAATATTTACATCAACGTCTCAATGAAAACTGAAAGAAAAATAACCGTCAAATATAACGTTAGACCCGTACTTATTGTTGCCTTGTCAAATAAACACAAGCGATAATTAAAACGCTTACTGTTACACATTTTTGCACGGCAGCACTCATTGTTGCAAAGAGAATATGAACTGACTGAAAGACAATAATATACATTCGGTGAAGTCACTTTCATTGTAGCGGTTATAGAAATAAATTAAAATATACCTGTAGGCAATTTTTAATAATAAATTAATAAATAATAGATAAATAATCAAATAAGAGCAAAAAAGCATGTATTTTGTAAACTAGGCATTTATATTTAAAAGCAGAAAAGGGCAACATAAAACTGTGACGTTTCAATCACAAAGGTATAATTCGTACAGATTACTTTCAATAAGAAGATAGATTTAAAACATTTAAAAAGGCATTCTGCCAAAGTTCCGGTCTCTGGTTATTAATAGTAAAATGTAGTTAAGGGCGGTTTCCTGGAAAACAGAAATGTAACAGGACCACCATTAACGAATGATACACAAATTGTACATAATTTTGACGACAATAAATATACATATAAATATGCATGGGATAGGTACTGAATATCCGTCATATACAGGGTGTGCATTGCGTCGCTGTGCCGTGTTCGCTGCCTTGATCCCGGTTCTGCTCGGAAAGAAGGAGGCACTCCCGTGCGACTCCAAACCCTGCAGGATGCGAGGAGTCTGTAAGAACCAGGGGGACAGCTACACGTGCGAGTGCTACGAGCAGTTCTACGAGAACCCGGACAACGACTGCATGGACGAGCGAAACCACTGCAGCAGCAACCCCTGCACCAACGGGGGCACCTGCCAACCGGTGTGGGGCAACTACTTCTGCGTCTGCGAAGAGCAGTACCACGGCCGCCACTGCGAGAAGCAGAGTGAGTACCTCTCAGCTTCAGATTTGTGGCAGAAAAGTTTGTTCAGTGAAAGGTTTCGGTTTCCACTGCCACTCTTTTTCCACAGTAAATCCTGTTGCCACTAGAGTAGACGCAAGAAGAGCGTGCCACAGTAAAGGCTGGTTCACAATAAACCGGAAACGAGAATCGGAACGAAAACGAAAACGGTAAAGTTGTTAAAATGTATACATTTAAATGTGAGTATTCACAATTAACGAAAAGCTTGCCGGATCCCGAGATCGGGAACGGAGAGTTGGCCAAGTTTTAACTCTGGTGTTTACGATTCCGATCACAGCCCACTAGATTCATTCTATTACCATCTAAAAGCTATTTTGTCGTATATTTTGTAGCAAGAAGATCGTGACATAACCTATGCATTATTTTGTTCTGTGCTGTGCATCATGGAGCAAGTTTTATTTGATGAGATTCTAATATTGAGTGTTGAGGAAAATCCTCACGTTTACGATAAGCGGCGCGCCTCGTATAAAGATGAGAAAATGAAGGAGAATACTTGGCTTTCAATAGATGCATCTTTGAACACCGATCGGAAGCGAATCATATTTTATTACTGCATTGGTTGTATTACACACTACATATTCATGCTTCAATTCAATAACTACTGTTGTGTTCATTTTTGTTCTATTACAAATGTTTCTTCTCTAATTATTTTACGTTACGGTAGACTTAAAATAGGTTGTGATAATAAAGATGCATGGGCATATTTATAGTACCGTACCTAATGAAATGTTTCAGTTCAAATTTCGAAGTTGGTTAACCTGTGTTTATGTTGGCTGCCTTGCACTCATGAGAGAACGCCATTGGTCAATTATACACAAATAACATCAGAATGCGTAATATCGACTTTGCATATCGTTACTGACATACATATCGATATGCATAGTCGTCTACGTTCTCGGTTTATTGTGAATAACAAATTTTCATATTCACGTCCTCTGCTTCTCGTTTTCATTCTGCACGAGCTTTCGGAAACGTTCGGGCGCACTCGATCTCGCTTTGATTCGATTGGCAAACTGTCGAGGTCTACAGTTCTCAGTCGTCTGCTGGCTTGATGTTTCGAGCGTAATTTATCACAGAGCATGTAACGTAACCGAAACCTTGTTGCAGAGTAACTAATAACATAACATTGTTGAAAATACAGAAACACGAATTTTTTTACATATAAAATCACTGAATGAAATGACAAAGACGTTATAAGAAATATGTAATTGTTGAAAATACAGAAACACGAATTTTTTACATATAAAATCACTGAATGAAGTGACAAAGATGTTATAAGAAATATGTAATTGTTGAAAATATAGAAACACGAATTTTTTTACATATAAAATCACGGAATGAAATGACAAAGATTTTACACGAAATATGTAATTGTTGAAAATATAGAAACACGAATTTTTTTACATATAAAATCACTGAATGAAATGACAAAGATGTTATAACAAATATATAATTGTTGAAAATATAGAAACACGAATTTTTTTACATATAAAATCACTGAATGAAATGACAGATGTTATAAGAAATATGTCATTGTTGAAAATATAGAAGCACGAATCTTTTTTACATATAAAATCACTGAGTGAAATGACAAAGATGTTATAAGAAATATGTAATTGTTGAAAATACAGAAACACGAATTTTTTTACATATAAAATCACTGAATGAAATCACAAAGATGTTATAAGAAATATGTAATTGTTGAAAATATAGAAACACGAATCTTTTTTACATATAAAATCACTGAATGAAATGACAAAGATGTTATAAGAAATATGTAATTGTTGAAAATACAGAAACACGAATTTTTTTACATATAAAATCACTGAATGAAATGACAAAGATGTTATAAGAAATATGTAATTGTTGAAAATATAGAAACACGCATTTTTTTTACATATAAAATCACTGAATGAAATGACAAAGATGTTATAAGAAATATGTAATTGTTGAAAATATAGAAACACGAATCTTTTTTACATATAAAATCACTGAATGAAATGACAAAGATGTTATAAGAAATATGTAATTGTAGAAAATACAGAAACACGAATTTTTTTACATATAAAATCACTGAATGAAATGACAAAGATGTTATAAGAAATATGTAATTGTTGAAAATATAGAAACACGAATTTTTTTATATATAAAATCACTGAATGAAATGACAGATGTTATAAGAAATATGTAATTGTTGAAAATATAGAAACACGAATTTTTTTACATATAAAATCACTGAATGAAATGACAAAGATGTTATAAGAAATATGTAATTGTTGAAAATATAGAAACACGAATTTTTTTACATATAAAATCACTGAATGAAATGACAAAGATGTTATAAGAAATATGTAATCGTGTAATAATTGATATTTGACGTTGTAATAAAACACTAATACTATGTGATTTTATTAAAATCTTCCGATAACTAGGGTACTATGGTCGGTTTATTTTAATCTGTATATACTCCTTATGTTACGAGCTCACCCTGTTTCGTTTTTCATAAATTTATGAACGTTATAAATAATTCCCCAGTTTGACTGTGTAACGTTTCATTAGCACTTCCTAATTTAGAGCGAAACGTTGGGCATTGTTAAGTACATAGAATGTTATACAGAACTCTGTTATTTAACAAACACACTTTAAACTACATAAAACTCCTGATATCAGGGATAAAACGCAGAATATGGAACGCAAACGCTAGCTTCTACCCGCTCTACACAGCAACACTCCACGATACGAACAGCTCAAGACCGCGCTTTCGAATGCGCCCTGTAATCAGCATTAGGTGATTCACAGCAGCCCTGTAACGAGCATGGGGGCACGAGGACCGAATATCGTTCTCTACGCATCAGTCAAATGCGCAAGCTTTCTTTGCGCTTCCTCTACCGAGAAATTACTATGGACATCTACAAGCATCGCAATGCGGGGTAAACTTGAACACTTTTTAAACGCAATTACATTTGCACAGTTAATGGAATAAAACAAGATTAATAACTTCCTATTTATACAGGTGTCTCTAAATTAGACCGACAAAATTAGGAAGCAGATAGATAACCTTCGAGGAAGCATATTTTGTTAAGGATCCCATGGGCTGCGACGCTTCTTTTCATTGCAAGAAGGCGGGAACGATAATCACTTTTTTCAGTCCAAGAGGGGTATGTCATTACTACTACCACTCGGTTTGTTTACGTCCGGAGCCAGTATCATTTGGTATCGATTATAGCACGTTTGTTTACTTCCATTGGTACAACATCCTATTACCCGTGTTATTCGTCTACGTCAGGGATGAGACGATATTAGCTCCCAATCATGGTAGAAGAGCTCGACCTTGATCACGAGCGCATAGCGCATCCACTACATAGCGTCGTAACGTAGACAACAGGGATGTACAGTACATGCACATGCAGCGAATAAGGGCAGCAATTATTACAATAACTTGCGTTACTAAATTTCTGGCTATGTAATAGGGCTAATTATTCAGTTATTTAATATACATGTACATATATAAACAAATCGCAAAGGGAAGGGTTTTTTAGGAACAAAAAGAGAAATAGGAAAAGTTAATTGTATGTAAACCATTTTATTGTTAAAAGCAATTATTTATTATGTAAATACTTCACTTCATTGGTTAGGAGAAACTAACAGGGTCTACCTGCTCGACGTGTGTGATTTCTAAGTACTTTTGAGTATTTGTTGAAAAAATAATAATGGCAATATTGATTGAAATAGAGTATATTGATTGTGTGATTGTGAAAATGTAGTCCTTACTCTCCAGTCGTGATTATGTAATGAGTTTTCTTAGAGTGATTTGTGAGATGCACGTAACACGAAAAAACAAATTGGTTAAATTAAGATATTGACAGCCATCGTAATTTTTGGGGTCAATCATTTAAGAGGATATGTGTGACTTTTAAAACTTCCACAATTTCGGCCAAAATTTGTGAAATTTAAACTATGTAAACAGATCTATAATAATATCATCTGTACAAAATTTGGTATAATTAGGTCTAATAGTTTTGAAATTATATTTTAAAGTATATTTTATATTGACGTTACTAAAAAAGCTCCTTGCATCAAAGTTTTCAAATATAGTACAAAGTAATATACTTATAAATAAAATCTATATATATAATTTGAACTGGTAATGGAAATTACGGGAAAACGGCTGAACGGATTTTAATAAATGGACCTTCATTTGGAGCTTGGAACCTAAAGTTTTTCGGAAAAGTAGTAGTTTTCAGTGAAATGTCAATTTTTCTACATAATTTTCCTATTTTCCAAAATCCATCTGTTGTCAGTTTTGAGAACTAATTTTATTCAATCACGGCCGACTTGATTGAATTTCAGAACAAAACACGAACTACAATTAACAATAGGCTATTACACGAAGGCCATGACTTGCAGATTGCCGACATGTTTAGAGCTCAATTCAATTTGTTACTAAAAACTGATTCTGCAGTGTATAATTTTCTGAGTACAGCTGTGTATTGGATATTCAAATCTACGAAACTTGAGGTGGTTTGATGACATTATTACCATTAGAAATTAAATATTATTATAGTTAATATCATGATGAATCTATTTTTTCATTAATTGTACATATTATTGATGCTATATTGATGACATGGAGCTTGGAACCTAAAGTTTTTCGGAAAAGTAGTAGTTTTCAGTGAAATGTCAATTTTTCTACATAATTTTCCTATTTTCCAAAATCCATCTGTTGTCAGTTTTGAGAACTAATTTTGTTTTGTGGTTATGTAAGTAAATGTAGAGAATATCTTAATTAAGATCTTCATTTCTATAATTTACTGAGTGGCTGCTATATATAACTACAAAACTTAATTAAGATAATAATATTGTTATTAAAAATCAAATATTTTTATACTTATTAACCCAGTGGGGTTGGGTCTTTTTCATATACTTAATGGCGATGTAGTGTAGATATTGATATGTGTCACTGTCTTCAGTATTGGCTCGAGAGAACGCAAAAATTACAGTTCCTAAGTAAAGACCAAAAGATATTACTTACTGATAAAATAAGAGGCCTAGAAAATTTTGTAGTCTCCAGATCATTTCAGCAAGATCTCTTAGTAGGATAAAATGATTTTACGCTCTACATTTCAAGTTCTACATGCAGCAGCTATACGAAAATGCTATTGTTCGAAAGCTTAGCAAACCTGACATTTTTTTAACTTTTGCTTACAATCCACAATGACCTGAAATAGCTACTGCTATCGTCCTGACATTGATACTTGCGTTTTCGCGTTGAAACTCAAAAACTGAAGTTGGATAGTTCAAGATAAAGTATTTGGCCTAAAAAAATCAATTCAGAGGGAATATGTTTCATTATTATGAAAGCAAATAACTATCAAAAAGATAAGTATTCTTCATTGAAAATAAATCTGAAAAATTTTTATTTGAGCGTCTAACGAACTTAGTTTGCAGCAGTATTTTCTGCACAAGCCACTAGTACTAATATATTCGACAATCTCCATTTAATCGTTCAGCAATCAGCTATTTACCTTTTTATTTATTTAATAATTCAACCATTAAGTTATTGAATGAGTTATTTGAAATTATGAACTCATTTAAATCAATAATTACTTCATTCTTTGATTTCGTCCGCCCACTGGAGCAAATACAAGGCTCTCTGCTTGCAGACAAGGGCGGGATAATCCGGACGTCCAGGCCAGAGTTCCTGTACGACACGGAACAGTACATCGGAGCAGTGTCGATACCCTTTCTCATATTCGACGGAGGTGTTGGAACAGAGTTCTCTTTGACATACTACATAGAAATTGATGGAGGTGATGACGTTACTTTCAGCGGAGATTCTGCCCTCTTGGAAGATGGGTTAGATCCCTCCGACATCAAAAAGGGTTTGAGTTCATCACACATGAAGGAGAAAGTTCCTGAAGGCAAGTATATTTACCAACATCGTTGCTATCATCATCATCATCATCATCATCATCATCATCATCATCATCTTCTTCTTCTTCTTCTTCTTCTTCTCCTCCTACTGTATCCACTTTCAGAATAAGATTGAAGCAACGATACAGAAATTATAGTCCCGTCACTCTAATTCCCGGCAGCCAATCGCGTTGCAGGTCGGCTATATTTAAGCGTGTGGGTCTTGTGATTCGCTGAGGAAGACGTTATTCATTTCTTAAGGCTCGATAAATACTTAATATAATCGCCCGCCATTTTGGCTCTTTCGTTGGCGTTCGCGGAAAGCACACAAAGACGTTATTTGCCGCTCAATTATTTGCTGAATTACAGTGAGTTTGATTTATTATCATAGGAGCTACAACATGATAATATTTAACGGTGTGGCAAATAGATTCCTCGTATGGTAGCTCGGCAGCGAAAGAACAAAAAAGGCGAACGATACTACCTACCTAGACTTATAGAGGCTTCACTTCCTAAGACGTAAGCAAAGAGGAGGAGTCACGCCGGGAATAACAGCGTCGCGACTATAAAATTGTTGTATCGCTGAGTTACTAATGGAGAATTCGATCACTTCACCGTTCTCAATGACTTCATAGTAACACATGAGGCGCCTAGAATCAAAACCTGCGAAGTGCAAAAAGCTAAATTGCCGCGAAAATGAAGTAAACATTTTCTATATGAATAAACTTTCTTGGAATATATGTAATTCTTTCACAAATAGTTTACTATCATTATATGTAATCACGTTAATTCCAGGCTTATCTCTTCATGGAATATAACTTTTTTTTTTTAGATTTAATTTGGACTTAATTGTTTTTGAGACTTAAGAGTGGATTTAGAGGATTTTGAAAGTAGGAAAAGTATTTCCGAACATGAAGACATGGAAAAGAGGAATATATTTTAATTTTAACCATAATAAAATAAAAACTAGGCTTCTTCTTCTTCTTCCCTGCAAGTATTAGGCCAAATGGCCTGTTACGATCTCACAGTTGAATTTTCAATCCAGCGCTTCTTTGGACGACCGAGAGATCTCTTCCCGTTTGGACGATAGTGGAGCATGACTTTTGGGATTCTATCTCTATGCATGCGATGCAGATGATTTATCCAGTTGTTCTGATAATGTTTTACGTGATTAATTACAGGTTCTAGTTGTAATTTCTTCCATTACATCTTCATTGCGTTTGTGATCCCATTTCGTATATCCCGCTGTATATCTCATAAATTTCATTTCATTAGCCGTTATTCTGCTTTCGTCTTTCTTCCTCAATGGTCATGCCTCACTGCCGTAACAAAGTACAGTTTGTTTGGTGAATTTAGAAATTTACGTGATTACCAGTTGGAACACATTCGAGTCCACACCTGTGAAGTAACGGTCAGCGCGTCTGGCCGCGAAACCAGGTGGCCCGGGCTTGAATCCCGGTCGGGGCAAGTTACCTGGTTGAGGTTCATTCCGGGGATTTCCCTGAACCCAATACGAGCAAATACTGGGTAATTTTCAGTGCTGGATCCCGGACTCATTTCACCGGCATTATCACCTTCATATCATTCAGACGCTAAATAACCTAAATGTTGATACAGCGTCGTAAAATAATCCAAATAATAAATAAACACATTCGACTTGATTTCGTTAGCGAAAATGTAGAAAAGTAACTCAAATAATATTAAAACGCAACATTTCATTCCATACTAAAAAAGAAGTCTTCGCTTTTATCATGCAATTTGTATTGGATGCTCATTTTTTAAGTCACTTTTCCTTTACCTGTGTGCAAATTTCCGCGGAGGGTTGTGATGATCCTGTGAAAGTCTTGAAGATATATCAATAACTAAAGTTGCAGGAAAGAAGAAGGTGTTATATTTCCCCTTCCGGTACAAGAACAGACAAGGAGTGACGAAGTTCAACGCCAGCATCTCGGTGCAGGTGAAGAACGCTGGGGAGGACCAGTTCGCGGGCCGCTACCCCGTGCTGCTGTCCACCGACCCGGGGATCTGCCGGCCCGTCGTCACCACCGTCAAGGACTGGTGAGTTCAGCCCAGTAGGTCCTGGAAACATTCGAGATAGATCTCTGTAGCACCTGCAGTAATACACTGTCATGACATCATAAAAATGCAGACTCGAACCGAGGAATGTACAAATAAAATTAAATAATTAATTTACAAGTAAGCAGAGGACTCAATTATAATAAAGCAATGAATGAAGTAGGGGAGTAGTGGGTACAGTGAGACACAAAAATATTAAGACATATGTATGCAAGTGAAATTTCAAGTATTTTTTTAATCAAGTGCAGTAGAAATATACATTAAAAATGGAGTTGTTGTTGTTTTCTAATGCCAGGCGTTTGACAATAAAGTCATTTGACCTCTTGCACTCCAATATTTTTCAAAGATATTATCATGACCAGCCAATGAAGCACAGATTTTGAGGTGTTCCGAATCCATTTCTTGGTTTGAGTTGCACAATGGGCAGTTAGGGGACTGATATATTCCAATTCTATGCAGGTGTTTGGCCAAACAATCATGGCCTGTTGCCAATCTAAATGCAGCTACAGACGATTTTCGTGGTAAATCGGGAATTAACTGTGGATTTTGATGCAGAGAGTTCCATTTTTTCCTTCGAGATTGTGTTATCAAATTTTGTTTGTTGAAGTCTAAGTACGTAGATTTAAATCTTTTCACAGAGTAATACGTAGATTTAGTAACAGGTCTGTAAGTAGCAGTGCTGCCCTTCTTTGCTAAAGCATCCGCATTCTCGTTTCCCAGGATTCCACAATGGGATGGTATCCATTGGAATACAATTCTTTTATTGAGTGATATTAATTGAGAGAGCATTTTAGTTATGTCTGTTGTTTGAGATGAAGGTATGTGTTCAGAGACTATTGATAGAATAGTTGCTTTGGAGTCTGACAATATAACTGTATTCTTAAATTTATTGATGTGGCATAGAAGATTCCTGAGACATTCACTTATTGCAACGACTTCTCCATCAAAACTTGTTGTTCCATATCCAAGAGATCTATGAAGTGAGAAGAAACAGCACGTAACACCTGCACCGGCACCTTGTTCTCTGGAGAACAACATGGAGTACAATAATACATAAAAAGAAATGTTAATAGATAAAGGACATAATATACAATGCGTGTTTGTTAAAAAAAATGCAAATGTCTCACTGTTAGCGTTCAGGAGGGTACAGTGAGACACCGCAGAATCATTTTGATGTCTGACTTCGAAACCATTGAAACATCTGGAACATTTGGAAAAGTGAATTTTTCATGACTTTTAAAACTTTTGCGAAAAAATAAAATGAATTTTTGGTGACAACAAAGCTTATAATTATAAGAATTTAATTTAATTCTTTATTATTTTTTAATGTTTTCTTAAATTTTGTGAATAATTTTTTTTTATTTAGGAAACCATTAAAATGTAATGTATCCATTATTTTAAGCTATAGTTCCTAAATTGGTTACTAGTATGTTCATTTTTAATGTTAGTTACCGGTAAATGTAATATAATTACAGTTTATTTTTGCAAATCATTGGTAAATGGGAACGGTGAGACGTCTCAGTGTACCCTTCAATGGCATGTCTCACTGTTCCCTTTACGCATAGTTCGTTTAAAATGGAGCCATAATTTCAAAATCAGAACAAGAAAGACGAAACTTTGCCAAACATAACGTCAAATACCATAGTATTAGGTAACAAAACATTCATAATTCTATTTCATTTGTATATCCAATATAACCTTCATTAAACACAAGCCAAAATTTTACTTCTAGAGTGAAAAATTACGAATTACTTTTTCATCACTTACCTTTAAAACTAGAATCAAATCGAGAATGAAAATACCATTACTTTACTCATGCAACATACAACTCCACTGTTACAAACATTTCAACATCAAAATTTACCATCTAATAAAAAATGTCTCACTGTTCTCCCTGTCTCACTGTACTCACTTCTCCCCTAATTCATTTATGGAGTAATTAATCTGCAAGTTAATGAAAGATTTAGTTACGAAGGTAATCAATTGGATGCAGGAATAAAAGAAAAGATCTGATTGGCAAAACACAAGTTTTGGGATATAAACCTTTACTGATGAAGGTTACTGAAAATGTAATAACTATACTGTATTAATATTATAGATTTTGGTGGTAAATTAACTGGTTCACTAATTTCGACGTGGTTTGCGTCAACCTCTAAATCCTAGCGATTCCAGCGCAGAGTTTCTTGTGTTCAACACACCCCACCACAACAAGAAATGGATTTTGTGCGAGATCGTGCGTATTTGCTTGTTTTCCGCACAGAACCAATACGCGGTAAGTGTGAAATACCACATTCAGTATTCCCAACGTAACACACATAACAATTTCCCTCTTCTTACCGCTTAAGCGCGACATTCATTTTACTGCTTTAGGCTTTTAACATATTATTTTTAGAGACGTTTAACATAGTAATAATTATAAATTGGAAACTTACCACTGCAATTTCACCTAAATTGCAATGTTAATTATTGTTTTTAAATATTTGCAAAAATTAAGTAAAGTCTACTACTCCACGAAACTTATTGTATTCCTGATACAAGTAACATTAAGGAAGCCGTGAAAAAATCAACAAGATTCCAGATGCCGATGTTATTACTGCAATATGTTATATAAATAATATTGTTAAAATATTAAAATGAAAAATAAATCATTACATAACCTTACCGTTTGTTTTAAGTTCGCATTTATAGACTGGGGGAAAAAAAAGACAGACGTACTGTATATCACGGCCTGCTGGAATATAGTAAACACATAAAACATTTTATAGCAACAATGTTGAAGAAAGATATTTTGGTTTTCCGAAGTTGCCGTCATTAAACAGAAACCAACATGGAGATTTCATTGCGACTAATTAGAAATTCGTCTTTCAGGTATGTAATAAACGATCTTCGCACAAAATAATGTACGATACACGAGCGGTATGTTTGTTTTCATGTTCTCGGAAATTAAAAAAGCTCAACTACGTTTCGCTTTTTCAATCTTTTCCTCGACCATGAAAACTTCAACATACCGCTCTTGTAACGTATATTACTATTAATGCTCATATTACAGCGCTATATTCTGCAAGGAGAGGTGGCGTCATTAGGCGTGATCACACAAGTTACATTGGCTCATGGTCCAACTATTAACAATATTAGAATTAAGCTGTTCTTACAGTAGTCATTAGAAATTCTGTCATTTTTTTTTTTCATTACGGATTCCGGACAGGGTACCGATACTGTGCGGCAGGAAAAACGTGTATTACGTCAAAATGAATTTCTTTTTTTTTTTTTTTCGTTCGTTCCCTTTTGGAAAACTGAGTTCTATTAATGCAGAGCAAACAGATTAATTAATAGAAAAATAAATTTATCAGATAATCCAAGGGCACGAATGATAAGCCGGTATAAAGCATCGCCTCTGCTACAATCAGCTTAAAACATATCAGCCAGTGAAATGCGGTTTTTGTTGCAGTGGAAGGTCAACGGCCATTACGAAATGGGAGCGAGGGAAGAACTACACGGTTAGAGGGCACTCCGTCCACGGGTGCAGCCAAGACTCGAAGCTCAATCCTTGGTGGACAAGGTACACGCTAAGCAACGACGCGCCCTACCCGTTCTTCTTGAAGGTGAAGTCCGGGCGCAGAAGTGAGTCCATATTCAGTATCTAAGAGTCAATTTATCAGGGAATGATGTGCATGAAATATAATAATTTTAGTACTAGTCTGTCTGTGTACAGCGATTTCACTAAACTATTGGACGGATTTTGTTCATATTCAGTATCTACGAGTCAATTTATCAGGGAATGATGTGCATGAAATATAATAATTTTAGTACTAGTCTGTCTGTGTACAGCGATTTCACTAAACTATTGGACGGATTTTGTTCATATTCAGTATTTACGAGTCAATTTATCAGGGAATGATGTGCATGAAATATAATAATTTTAGTACTAGTCTGTCTGTGTACAGCGATTTCACTAAACTATTGGACGGATTTTGTTCATATTCAGTATCTACGAGTCAATTTATCAGGGAATGATGTACATGAAATATAATAATTTCAGTACTAGTCTGTCTGTGTACAGCGATTTCTACTAAACTATTGGACGGATTTTGTTCATATTCAGTATCTACGAGTCAATTTACCAGGGAATGATGTACATGAAATATAATAATTTTAGTACTAGTCTGTCTGTGTACAGCGAATTGTACGAAATTATTGAATGGATTTTGTCATATTCAGTATCTACGAGTCAATTTATCATGGAATGATGTACATGAAATATAATCATTTTAGTAGTAGTCTGTGTGTGTACAGCGATTTCTACCAAACTATTGGACGGATTTTGTTCATATTCAGTATCTACGAGTCAATTTATCAGGGAATGATGTACATGAAATATAACAATTTTAGTACTAGTCTGTCTGTGTACAGCGATTTCTACTAAACTATTGGACGGATTTTGTTCATATTGAGTATCTACGAGTCAAATTATCAGGGAATGATGTACATGAAATATAATAATTTTAGTACTAGTCTGTCTGTGTACAGCGATTTCTACTAAACTATTGGACGGATTTTGTTCATATTCAGTATCTACGAGTCAATTTATCAGGGAATGATGTACATGAAATATAATAATTTCAGTACTAGTCTGTCTGTGTACAGCGATTTCTACTAAACTATTGGACGGATTTTGTTCATATTCAGTATCTACGAGTCAAATTATCAGGGAATGATGTACATGAAATATAATAATTTTAGTACTAGTCTGTCTGTGTACAGCGATTTCTACTAAACTATTGGACGGATTTTGTTCATATTCAGTATCTACGAATCAATTTATCAGGGAATGATGTACAAGAAATATAATAATTTTAGTACTAGTCTGTCTGTGTACAGCGATTTCTACTAAACTATTGGACGGATTTTGTTCATATTCAGTATCTACGAGTCAATTTATCAGGGAATGATGTACATGAAATATAATAATTTTAGTACTAGTCTGTCTGTGTACAGCGATTTCTACTAAACTATTGGACGGATTTTGTTCATATTCAGTATCTACGAGTCAAATTATCAGGGAATGATGTACATGAAATATAATAATTTTAGTACTAGTCTGTCTGTGTACAGCGATTTCTACTAAAGTATTGGACGGATTTTGTTCATATTCAGTATCTACGAGTCAATTTATCAGGGAATGATGTACATGAAATTTAATAATTTTAGTACTAGTCTGTCTGTGTACAGCGATTTCGACTAAAGTATTGGACGGATTTTGTTCATATTCAGTTTCTACGAGTCAATTTATCAGGGAATGATGTACAAAAAATATAATAATTTTAGTACTACTCTGTCTGTGTACACCGATTTCTACTAAACTATTGGACGGATTTTGTTCATATTCAGTATCTACGAGTCAATTTTCAGGGAATGATGTACATAGAAAATAATAATTTTAGTACTAGTCTGTCTGTATACAGCGATTTCTACTAAACTATTGGACGGATTTTGTTCATATTCAGTATCTACGAATCAATTTATCAGGGAATGATGTACATGAAATATAATAATTTTAGTACTAATCTGTCTGTGTACAGCGATTTCTACTAAACTATTGGACGGATTTTGTTCATATTCAGTGTCTACGAGTCAATTTATCAGGGAATGATGTACATGAAATATAATAATTTTAGTACTAGTCTGTCTGTGTACAGCGATTTCTACTAAACTATTAGACTGATTTTGTTCATATTCAGTATCTACTAGTCAATTTATCAGGGAATGATGTACATGAAATATAATAATTTTAGTACTAGTCTCTCTGTGTACAGCAATTTCTACTAAACTATTGGACGGATTTTATTCATATTCAGTATCTACGAGTCAATTTATCAGGGAATGATGTACATGAAATATAATCATTTCAGTACTAGTCTGTCTGTGTACAGCGATTTCTACTAAACTATTGGACGGATTTTGTTCATATTCAGTATCTACGAGTCAATTTACCAGGGAATGATGTACATGAAATATAATAATTTTAGTACCAGTCTGTGTACAGCGATTTGTACGAAATTATTGAATGGATTTTGTCATATTCAGTATCTACGAGTCAATTTATCAGGGAATGATGTACATGAAATATAATAATTTCAGTACTAGTCTGTCTGTGTACAGCGATTTCTACTAAACTATTGGACGGATTTTGTTCATATTCAGTATCTACGAGTCAATTTACCAGGGAATGATGTACATGAAATATAATAATTTTAGTACTAGTCTGTGTACAGCGATTTGTACGAAATTATTGAATGGATTTTGTCATATTCAGTATCTACGAGTCAATTTATCATGGAATGATGTACATGAAATATAATCATTTTAGTACTAGTCTGTGTGTACAGCGATTTCTACGAAACTATTGGACGGATTTTGTTCATATTCAGTATCTACGAGTCAATTTATCAGGGAATGATGTACATGAAATATAACAATTTTAGTACTAGTCTGTGTGTGTACAGCGATTTCTACTAAACTATTGGACTGATTTTGTTCATATTCAGTATCTACGAGTCAAATTATCAGGGAATGATGTACATGAAATATAATAATTTTAGTACTAGTCTGTCTGTGTACAGCGATTTCTACTAAACTATTGGACGGATTTTTTTCATATTCAGTACCTACGAGTCAATTTATCAGGGAATGATGTACATGAAATATAATAATTTTAGTACTAGTCTGTCTATGTACAGCGATTTCTACTAAACTATTGGACGGATTTTGTTCATATTCAGTATCTACGAGTCAAATTATCAGGGAATGATGTACATGAAATATAATAATTTTAGTACTAGTCTGTCTGTGTACAGCGATTTCTAGTAAACTATTGAACGGATTTTGTTCATATTCAGTATCTACGAGTCAATTTATCAGGGAATGATGTACATGAAATATAATAATTTCAGTACTAGTCTGTCTGTGTACAGCGATTTCTACTAAACTATTGGACGGATTTTGTTCATATTCAGTATCTACGAGTCAATTTACCAGGGAATGATGTACATGAAATATAATAATTTTAGTACTAGTCTGTGTACAGCGATTTGTACGAAATTATTGAATGGATTTTGTCATATTCAGTATCTACGAGTCAATTTATCATGGAATGATGTACATGAAATATAATCATTTTAGTACTAGTCTGTGTGTGTACAGCGATTTCTACCAAACTATTGGACGGATTTTGTTCATATTCAGTATCTACGAGTCAATTTATCAGGGAATGATGTACATGAAATATAACAATTTTAGTACTAGTCTGTCTGTGTACAGCGATTTCTACTAAACTATTGGACGGATTTTTTTCATATTCAGTATCTACGAGTCAATTTATCAGGGAATGATGTACATGAAATATAATAATTTTAGTACTAGTCTGTCTGTGTACACCGATTTCTACTAAACTATTGGACGGATTTTGTTCATATTCAGTATCTACGAGTCAATTTTCAGGGAATGATGTACATAGAAAATAATAATTTTAGTACTAGTCTGTCTGTATACAGCGATTTCTACTAAACTATTGGACGGATTTTGTTCATATTCAGTATCTACGAATCAATTTATCAGGGAATGATGTACATGAAATATAATAACTTTAGTACTAGTCTGTCTGTGTACAGCGATTTCTACTAAACTATTGGACGGATTTTGTTCATATTCAGTATCTACTAGTCAATTTATCAGGGAATGATGTACATGAAATATAATAATTTTAGTACTAGTCTGTCTGTGTACAGCGATTTCTACTAAACTATTAGACGGATTTTGTTCATATTCAGTATCTACTAGTCAATTTATCAGGGAATGATGTACATGAAATATAATAATTTCAATACTGGTCTGTCTGTGTACAGCGATTTCTACTAAAGTATTCGACGGATTCTGTTCATATTCAGTATCTACGAGTCAATTTATCAGGGAATGATGTACATGAAATATAATAATTTTAGTACTAGTCTGTCTGTGTACAGCGATTTCTACTAAACAATTGGACGGATTTTGTTCATATTCAGTGTCTATGAGTCAAATTATCAGGGAATGATGTACATAAAATATAATAATTTTAATACTAGTCTGTCTGTGTACAGCGATTTCTACTAAACTATTGGACGGATTTTGTTCATATTCAGTATCTACGAGTCAAATTATCAGGGAATGATGTACATGAAATATAATAATTTTAGTACTAGTCTGTCTGTGTACAGCGATTTCTAGTAAACTATTGGACGGATTTTGTTCATATTCAGTATCTACGAGTCAATTTATCAGGGAATGATGTACATGAAATATAATAATTTTAGTACTAGTCTGTCTGTGTACAGCGATTTCGACTAAAGTATTGGACGGATTTTGTTCATATTCAGTTTCTACGAGTCAATTTATCAGGGAATGATGTACATAAAATATAATAATTTTAGTACTACTCTGTCTGTGTACACCGATTTCTACTAAACTATTGGACGTATTTTGTTCATATTCAGTATCTACGAGTCAATTTTCAGGGAATGATGTACATAGAAAATAATAATTTTAGTACTAGTCTGTCTGTATACAGCGATTTCTACTAAACTATTGGACGGATTTTGTTCATATTCTGTATCTACGAATCAATTTATCAGGGAATGATGTACATGAAATATAATAATTTTAGTACTAATCTGTCTGTGTACAGCGATTTCTACTAAACTATTGGACGGATTTTGTTCATATTCAGTGTCTACGAGTCAACTTATCAGGGAATGATGTACATGAAATATAATAATTTTAGTGCTAGTCTGTCTGTGTACAGCGATTTCTACTAAACTATTAGACGGATTTTGTTCATATTCAGTATCTACTAGTCAATTTATCAGGGAATGATGTACATGAAATATAATAATTTCAGTACTGGTCTGTCTGTGTACAGCGATTTCTACTAAAGTATTCGACGGATTTTGTTCATATTCAGTATCTACTAGTCAATTTATCAGGGAATGATGTACATGAAATATAATAATTTTAGTACTAGTCTCTCTGTGTACAGCGATTTCTACTAAACTATTGGACGGATTTTGTTCATATTCGGTATCTACGAGTCAATTTATCAGGGAATGATGTACATGAAATATAATAATTTTAGTACTAGTCTGTCTGTGTACAGCGATTTCTGCCCATTCATAACACTGAATACCACAATATAATGTGAAGTCTGATATTTTCGCTCTCCTTACAGAAACGAATAGTGTAAGGGTGCCTGGAACTGTGACTCATACGATCGAGTCGTACAGCTTGAGGTACGGGGTTTACGTCCTGGAGCAGCAGGTGGTAGAATTGCTCGCCGCAAATGTTAGAGCGCGTCTCCACCTCGACTTCGACATGGTGGGTGTCCAGAAGCCTGGAGTAAACTCGATGTAGACCGCGGAATTGTCAAAGAGCTCGCAAACTGTTGAAATACTTGCACGGTAGAAAGGAAAAGCTGACATTTTGATTAGTACAAGGAAACAGAACTTTTAGTACTGCACCTCAAACTGAATTCAACATGACACTGTCTCATCACACACTTTCTCCGCTGTAACAGGAATACATCGGAACACAAAATACGTCACTCACTTTGCACAATGACCACAACTGTGTTAGTTTGAATTTTTTTTTATTTTCGTTTTAGTTTACAAATGGAGAGTATGTGTCTGTGATAAAAGAAGTGATTGATGAACGTTATGCAATAGGCTCTTTTCTTTATTCATCTTCGTTTCTCATTATATTTTTCCACTTCATTTTAAGTAATACGAGAAACAAGAAATACGAATACAAATAAAAAAACTTTTTACATAATTAAATATTATCTTCAGACGGTAAAATTCTACATAAAAACATGAAATTGCTTCAGAATTCAATTGTTATTTTTTCCAATATTGGACATAACATTGCATCTAGTATTACAAATAACCAAAATGATTCAATAATAATAATAATAATAATAATAATAATAATAATAATAATAATAATAATAATAATAATAATACTACAATATGGTATTACAGGAAGGGTAGTGCTTATAGTACCTCCCTCATGCCAATAACTTTGCTACAGAAAAGAATAATAATGTCTTAATAAATCTCTTGTTTATTTGATGAAGGATCGTTGGAGGGGAGAAAAATTCTCTTGATTATCATTCAGAGCTGTTGTATTCCAAATTTAAAGTATTTGATATCCATCAAATTTATAACAATTTCTTATGTTTGTCCCCATCTCTGGCTACTAGCAACAGGCATCTATAATGAACACCGATCAAAATACCCCTCATTTCTCGTGAAAAACAACAACTGAATAGACTACAGTGGACTATAGTGGACTTTATGTTGTCAGCATTAAGAAGATTGATTATTGAATTTCGTACATAAAAAGCAGAAATATATTTAATTTGTATTCACATAAATATGAAACTAAAAGATCAGACAACTTATGCTTGACAGAACCTAAATATCTACCACAACTGTAGCTTATAATCAATCATAGTAGCAACTTCAGTCCAAGGCTCTGTAACATGATAGAAGCTAAATTTCCAAACATAGGCCTACAATTTGCTAATGCTCCTTATTTAAAAAAAAATAATTCTTTAGAGAGAAAAATTAAAGTTTCAATTATTGGGGTATCTGTGTTTTTGCCTTTTCTCATTTCCATTTATTAATAAAATGTCTAAAAATTATGTGGAATTTCCTCTGAGCACAACTGTATAACTTGCTCTTTCTGGGGGTGCTAGAGTGATTATTATACATAAAAAAATAAAAGGTAGGCCTATATTTGTTCTAGAAATAAATTATTATTATTATTATTATTATTATTATTATTATTATTTCCGTTTCTCATAATTTTTTCCATCTCGTTCTTTAATCTCGTCTTATTTTTCATCTCTTCTAATTCTTTTTTCATCTCCACATCTCACTTTTTTTTCATCCCCACTTCTCATTTTTTCATCACCGTTTCTCCTTTTTTCATTTTCCCTTCTCACTTTTTTCATCTCCGCATCCCATTAACCTTCATCTCCTCTTCTCATTATTTTTTCATCCCCACTTCTCATTTTTTCATCTCCGTTTCTCCTTTTTTCATTTTCCCTTCTCACTTTTTCCATCTCCGCATCCCATTAACCTTCATCTCCGCTTCTCATTATTTTTTTCATCTCCGCTTCTAATTTTTTCATTTGCTTTCTTATTTTTTTTTTATCTCTGATGGTCATTTATTTAATCTCCAGTAATTTCTTCATCTGCACTTCTCGTTATTTTTTCATCTCCGCTTCTCATTTTTTTTCATTTTCCTTTTTCATTTTCTTTCATCTCCGCATCCCATTAACCTTAATCTCCGCTTCTCATTGCTTTTTCATCTCGGCTTCTCATTTTTTTCATTTTCCTTTTTCATTTTCTTTCATCTCCGCATCCCATTAACCTTAATCTCCTCTTCTCATTGCTTTTTCTTCTCCGCTTATCTTTTTTTTCATTTTCCTTTTTTCATTTTCTTTCATCTCCGCATCCCATTAACCTTAACCTCCGCTTCTCATTGCTTTTCCATCTCGGCTTCTCATTTTTTTAATTTTCCTTTTTCATTTTCTTTCATCTCCGCATCCCATTAACCTTAATCTCCGCTTCTCATTGCTTTTTCATCTCCGCTTCTCATTTTTTTTCATTTTCCTTTTTCATTTTCTTTCATCTCCGCATCCCATTAACCTTAATCTCCGCTTCTCATTGCTTTGTCATCTCCGCTTCTCATTTTTTTTTTTCATTTTCCTTTTTCATTTTCTTTCATCTCCGCATCCCATTAATCTTAATCTCCGCTTCTCATTGCTTTTTCATCTCCGCTTCTCATTATTTTTTTCATCTCCGCTTCTCATTTTTTCATTTGCTTTCTTATTTTTTTTTATCTCTGCTGGTCATTTATTTCATCTCCGCTAATTTCTTCATCTGCGCTTCTCGTTATTTTTCCATCTCTACTCCGCATTACTTTTTAATCTCCGTATCTCATTATTTATCATCTCTGATTCTTATTCTTTTCCTTCTTCATTCTTCTTTCTCTTCACATTTCTTCCCCTCCTGCTTTTCGTCAATAAAATCCTCATATTCCTCCTTTTTTCCCTCTCCTCATTTCTTCTCTTACTATTTCCTCCCCCACCCCAGTCTTTTTCCTCATTCTCCATCTTCTTGTTAATCAACTCAATCGTTTCCTTCTCCTCCGCCTCATCTTAATTTTACTATCACCGCCTCCAGACATGGAAATTGAAAGTGGTATCCTCAGAGTTACACTCCACGATGTTTGTGGGGCGTCGTTATGAACCATGTAGTAGCGACCCTAACCTAACCTAACCTAACCTAACCTACTTCGACGTATGCGCGCAGTGCTGGTTCCAGATAGTGGCCGACCCGCTTATCGCCGAGTTGCGAGCAGGCCACGAGCAGACAGTGAGCGAGGACTCCCAGGTGGTGCTGGACGCCTCCGGGTCCAGGGACCCCAATGAGCCCGACTCTGTGCGCGACCATCTTGTCTTCACCTGGACCTGCGCGCCAGCGACTGCTCCGGGCTGCGAGAACATGTCCGCCTACTCAGGTACCTAACCCTACTAGGGCTCAGAACTAGAACTAGGTCATAACCAGGGAAGGCTAGTTAGTGCAGAATTCTTCACTTCCAATGGACTTCCTGTGTTTCCCTCTTTTCTCATCAAAAGGACAGAGTTAATAAACCAACCTTACTCAGTTTGTTACTCGAACCTCACTGCTCTACCACGAATCAATGTTACCAAACAAAAACTTTTTGATATTATGATGTACCAAAGTACATATGATATTTCCATGCAGATATTCATATGCTGACGCAAAGGTCCATAGCCTTAAAGTCTTTCATATATATTTTTTTCTTTTTCTTTTCATCTGACGTATTTCGTGTATTAATAATAATAATAATAATAATAATAATAATAATAATAATAATAATAATAATAATAATAATAAAGCGTATTATTATTATTATTATTATTATTATTATTATTATTATTTAGGGTTGGAAGTAAATCCAGAAAAGACTAAGTATATGATTAGGTCTCGTGACCAGAATATTGTATGAAATGGAACAATAAAAAATTGGAGATTTATCCTTCGAAGAGGTGGAAAAATTCAAATATCTTGGAGCAACAGTAACAAATACAAATGACACTCGGGAGGAAATTAAACGCAGAATAAATATGGGAAATGCCTGTTATTATTCGGCTGAGAAGCTTTTGTCATTTACTCTGCTGTCAAAAAATCTGAAAGTTAGAATTTATAAAACAGTTACATTACCGGTTGTTCTGTATGGTTGTGGAACTTGGACTCTTACTTTGAGAGAGGAACAGAGATTAAGGGTGTTTGAGAATAAGGTTCTTAGGAAAATATTTGGGGCTAAGAGGGATGAAGTTACAGGAGAATGGAGAAAGTTACACAACACAGAACTGCACGCATTGTATTCTTCACCTGACATAATTAGGAACATTAAATCCAGACGTTTGAGATGGGCAGGGCATGTAGCACGTATGAGCGAATCCAGAAATGCATATAGAATGTTAGTTGGGAGGCCGGAGGGAGAAAGGCCTTTGGGGAGGTCGAGACGTAGATGGGAAGATAATATTAAAATGGATTTGAGGGAGGTGGGATATGATGATGGAGACTGGATTAATCTTGCTAAGGATAGGGACCAATGGCGGGCTTATGTGAGGGCAGGAATGAACCTCCGGGTTCCTTAAAAGTCAGTAAATATTAGGGGCTGCAAGACAATAAACACCTTTAAAAACAGCTTAAAAGATAATCTTATTAGCATTTCACTCCAATCTTACTGATTTAAACTATCACTGACTACATTGTTACTTCTTTCTTTAGACATCATCCTGATAGTGCTGTATTTTCAAAATTGTCTCATAATAATCTCTTTCTATTATCTAATGTTATTTGAAATATATTAACATTCTATGTATTTTAGCTTAATTCTGCTACACAGTTTATTTCAGCGTTTAATTAATAGTTCATAGTATTTTGTTGTTTAATTCGTAAATAACTCTTGTATACATGTAACTCTCATCTAAATCAAATTGTTGAATTCTTTGTAAGTTTATGCATATGTATATACACTTTTTGCTGGTTGTGTGGAAGAGAAGGCCTTACGGCCTTAACTCTGCCAGCTAAAATAAATCATTATTATTATTATTATCATTACTATTATTATTATTATTATTATTATTATTATTATTATTATTGAGGACAAAGTGGGACTTAAATTAATTTTTGTCTATTTCTAATGCAAGTAACAAATATTAAATTTTCAAAGCTGAACGAATTTTCGTTTTTCAGTGACAGGAGAAAAGGCAAAATAATCCTGTTTGTGGATGTCGTTGCAAATGGGTAATTCCATTTGACTTATAGATGACGTAATAGCGTACAGAATGTAGGTAGACATGATGAGCAGAAATATAAAAACTCCTAGAGAATAAAGTTAAGAAGTAGAGCAAAACTGTATCTGTTTTAACGAAATTAATACAGTTTGGAAATACTGCCTCAGGCCAGCAGATTATCAGGCTGACCCTTCCTCCTGGCTCTTACGAATTCACTGTGAAAGTGAGCGTCGACGAAAGCAAAGCCCCCACTGTGGGAACTTACCCGGAGAAGACCCTACCGCAGCCTGGAACTTACAGCCAGAAGGTGACCGTGAAGAAGGGAGTCGTCACCAAATTGTCCATAGAGTAAGTGCATTAGTTTTCTAACCAAAAATACACCAACAATAGTGCCCCAGCAACTAAAACTTACCCTAGTACAAACCCTAGTAATGCCGCACTTCGATTATTGTGACGTTTTGTTAATTGACCTAAATTCTGAACTGTCAGTCAAGTTCAGCGAGCTCAGAATATGTGCGTCAGATACGTATGCAACATCCGACGATATGATCACACATCACCGTCCTTCGCAAGTCTTTCGTGGCTCCGACTTAAAGAACGCAGAACTTTACATTCTTTGTCTTTACTCTTTCGAATTCTGCACACCTCAACACCAAATTACCTTTCGTCTCGTTTCTCTTATCTATACTCTAACCACGACGTAAATACCAGATCACTTCTCTGTTGCACGCTAAGTATACCTCTTCATAGAACATCTTGTTATTCATCATCTTTTACAGTATCCACCTCGCGTCAATGGAATTCCTTGTCACAAAATATTAGGGGCTGCAAGACAATAAACACCTTTAAAAACAGCTTAAAAGATAACCTCATTAGCATTTCACTCCAATCATACTGATTTAAACTATCACTGACTACATTGTTACTTCTTTCTTTAGATATCATCCCGATAGTGCTGTATTTTCAAAATTGTCTCATAATAATATCTTTCTATTATCTAATGTTATTTGAAATATATTAACATTCTATGTATTTTAGCAGAATTCTGCTACACAGTTTATTTCAGCGTTTAATTAATAGTTCATAGTATTTTGTTGTTTAATTCGTAAATAACTCTTGTATACATGTAACTCTCATCTAAATCAAATTGTTGAATTCTTTGTAAGTTTATGCATATGTATATACACTTTTTGCTGGTTGTGTGGAAGAGAAGGCCTTACGGCCTTAACTCTGCCAGCTAAAATAAATCATTATTATTATTATTATTATTATTATTATTATTATCATTACTATTATTATTATTATTATTATTATTATTATTATTATTATTATTAAAGTAAATCGAATCTGTATTTAGAGACAAACTATGAGAAATCAGAAATTCAACTAAAGTACAAAAAATTTTCAATTTTCATTAACCACCGTTTCTTTTTCGCTACAGCAAAGAAAAGAACATGAGAACATTAAAAAAAAAGATGCAAGCATATTCATTAATACAATTGTTAAACGTTTGTTACTAAAGTTGTAAAGGCTTCAAGTGGACACTCTGTAGAACCGAATTAACTGTTAGTAACGCTATAACTATGAGATGTAAGGACCGAGTTCAATCTAGTCTTCATTTAATTGATTATATTCCATTCAGTATTATAGTTTCGAGATGTGGAAAAAATCAGAAGTTATACAAAAATGTACAGGGTGGACAATGTCTGGAATAATGGTAATGACTTCTTAAATTTTAATTTTACAAAAACAAGATTTATACAAAAGCTGTTGGAGATAAACCACACAATATGATGCCAGTTGTTCGAAAAAAAAATTAGTTATTCAGGGATACAGGGTGTAACAATAAACTTTATTTTTTTAAATGGTACCCTATAATAAAATTTACACATTCCGAATCTCCATTAAATGTTACGTATGAATATGTAGAAATTTCACACATTCACCCGTTTAATGTTTTTTTTAACTATTTATTAAATTTGTTTTGTGGACTTCAAACTTCAGACAAATAAGTATGTAAAATTATGTTAAGTATGCTACAAAATTAAACAAAACACTATCACTAACCAAACTTTACAACAGATGCTCACAACTGACGGGGATCCCAAAGGAAATAGGTGTGGATTGGAAACAAAGAAGGCTGTTCTATAATCTTTATGTGAATCGAGTTAAAGTCAGAATGAAGTGAAATTGGATCAAGGATGCCCTTTATCACCTACCCTGTTCAACATCTACTTGGAGGATTTAGTGAAGAACTGTTTTCAGGACATGGGAGGAGTGATAGTAGGAGGGAGAAGAATAAATTGCATAAGACTTGCTGATGATATGGTGTTGTTAGCAGAAGAGGAAATGATACTAAAGGATATGCTACTGGAGCTGACAGCTGGGAGCAGTGTGGAATGAAGATAAATGCAAACAAGACGAAGACCATGGTTATAGGAAGAAAAATAAAGAAGATAAATTTGTGAATTCTCAATAAGGCAGTAGAGCAAGTGGACAGCTTCAAATAATTGGGGTGTACTATAAGCAGTAACATGAGCTGCTGCCAGGAAGTCAAAAGGAGGATAGCAATGACAAAAGAAGCTATTAATAGAAGAAGGAGCATCTTCTACGAACCTCTGGAAAAAGAACAAAGGAAGAGATTAGTGAAGTGCTTTGTATGTAGTGTGGTATTGTATGGGACAGAAACATGAACATTACGGCGAAGTGAAGAGAAGCGACTAGAAGCATTTGAAATCTGGCTATGGAGAATAATGGAACGTGTGAAGTGGGCAGACAGAATAAGAAATAAAGCTGTGTTGGAAATATTGGGTAAAGAAAGAATGATGCTGAAACTGATCAGGAAGAGGAAAAGGAATTCGTTGGGTCACTGACTGAGAAGAAACTGCCTACTGAAGAATGCACTGGAAGGAATTGGTGAACGGGAGAAGAGTTCGGGGCAGAAAAAGATATTAGATGATAGACGACATTAAGATATATGGATCATATGAGGAGACAAAGAGGAAGGCAGAAAATAAGAAAGATTGGAGAAAGCTGGGTTTGCAGTGAAAGACCTGCCCTTGGGCAGAACAGTGAATGAATGAATGAATGAATGAATGAATGAATGAATGAAGTGTTTAATTAATTTTTATAGTTTTAATATATTTCGTGTTTTCATTGTTTTAATTAATTTTTACTGTGTCAATTAATTTTATTTATATTTGTGGTTTTCTAATGTATCGTATATGACGAAGCCTATGTCTAATGGCCTAATGAATTGAACTAATATGCTGATATCATATAAATTAGTTTTTATTTTTCAGTCAATCACTTATCATGTTATGATGGCAGAAATGGATTCTGTTACATCAAGATACAATGTTAATATACGTCACGAATATTTTCGACTTATTTTCAAGTCATCTTCAGGTGATCGTTTTCTAACAAACAAACATTTGCACTAGGTGAAAATATTATTTAAACACATTTATAAAACACTAGTAAATATTCTGACCATGCATACTTTACATAAAATGGCTAAATGTCGTACATAGTCTTATAATTAAATTGACATACAGACAGAAAGCCTTCCAATGAACATAATTATAATACAATATATTGAGAGGCATGCAGTGTGCCTGAATTATGAAATTAAAAACATTTAAAATTATTATATATAAAACTGAAGACTAGGCTTGTTCTTTATGACCTATCATGTAACGCCAAGATGAGAAGGCCACATCATCTGAAAACCTCCACTGTACATCTTTCACATAACGCCTCTCACCACGGCGAATAGACCGAGATTTTCTTTCACATCCACTTCATACAGTCTTCCAATACATTGGACGTCATAAAGGACAAGCCTAGTCTTCAGTTTTATATATAATAATTTTAAATGTTTTTAATTTCATAATTCAGGCACACTGCATGCCTCTCAGTATATTGTATTATAATTATGTTCGTTGGAAGGCTTTCTATCTGTATGTCAATTTAATTTTAAGACTATGTACGCCATTTAACCATTTTATGTAAAGTATGCATGGTCAGACTATTTACTAGTGTTTTATAAATGTGTTTAAATCATATTTTCACCTAGTTCAAATGTTTGTTTGTTAGAAAACGATCACCTGAAGATGACTTGAAAATAAGTCGAAAATATTCGTGACGTATATTAACATTGTATCTTGATGTAACAGAATCCATTTCTGCCATCATAACATGATAAGTGACTGACTGAAAAATAAAAACTAATTTATATGATATTATTTCACAAACTTATCTGAACTCAATATGACTTTTAAATTTACTGAATATGCTGAGGTCTCTACGTTGGTTTTTTTCGATAGGACGACAGATTATGGAGTAGAAGCACGGGTGGAGGGGACACAATCTCATCGTAACTAATATAATAGCTGTGGGATCCATTCAGCCTCCTATAAACAGTCTTATCCAGGGTAAATGATAGAAGAATCCTGTCTAGTACCATTGTTCAGTGCTTCATATGCTCATTTAGTTTTCAATTTGACAGATGTGTGAAGAACTGTGATCCTGGAGGGAAGGTCAGCGCTCGGGAGGTCCTGATTCTTAAAGTCAACTGTCTGGTGCAGTGCGCCGGGTCCTCTGAGAAAGGTTTCTACAGATGGACAGCCAGCAATCTGGAGCTGAACGACGACAACACAGAGCTGGGCACGCAGGTGGACAGACTAATCGTCAAGGAGAATGTTCTGACTCCAGGCCAGGAGTACAGCATTCATGTTAAAGGTACTTCTCTTTCTGCTGCTTGTTTTATTGTTGTAGGATGTTTGAAATAGGTTTTGGAGATTTGCAAGATGTACATGTGTCCTAATCTCAATATTTTCAGAACTAGCCGTACCCGTGCGCTCCGCTGCACCCGTTAGAAATAAATATAAAGTAATTACATAATTAAAATAGGACGTTTGATCCAGGGAACATTCGTGTTTGATAGAAGGATAAATCGTTTAATATGTTACTTAATTTAAATTGCATCCAAATAATTAAAATGCGATCATTTTGGTCCAGAGACACTCATTTGGTGCAATGACAATTCCTTTAACATGTTTCTTAATTTTTATTACATGCAACCATAGTTTAATGAAGATTGATATAATTTAGATTTAATGTGTATATTTTATTTTACTTGTTATAGGTTTCCATTGAATTATGGTAATAACTTAATTTTAACCCTTGTTTTCTACGTATTCAGTAAATGGCGTTTGGCCCACTATGGTTCTGAACCCTTCAAATAAATTATATAATATTATATTATATTATATTATATTATATTATATTATATTATAGTATATTATATTATATTATATTATATCAGAAGTTACTGTAATAACATTATAGCATTATGTCCATCTAGAGAAACTACACTTTCCAATGGTGAAATAATAATTAATTATACAAATCGGTTAATTTAGCTTCCGATATTACTTCATACAAACACAGAAACATTCTCTGTAGGCTATCTTTCATAGCTTTCGATTGTTGCTGTCTAAGGCCCCTTATAGACGAAGTATTTTTTTTTTAAATTCATTACACGGCCTTACATGGCAGTTATTTTAATTTTAAAACTCATTTATCTCATTAAATATCAGTCCTATCAAAATTTTTCAAGGAATAAAACGTATTGCAAATTATTTTTAAAGAAACTTTTGTTATGTAATATTTTTCACAAAAATCAATAATAAGCGAGATAATTCGAATTATTTAATTCAGGCCCCCTTATAACCCCCTTTTAAATAATGTATTTTGAATGCCATATAGCCTAAAATCTAAGTTACAACGAACTTAATTTATATTCCAATTTTTCATCGAAATCCGTTCAGCCATTATCGCGTGAAAAGGTAACAAACATACAGATAGACAGACAAACAGACATACAAACAAAAATTTCAAAAGAGCGATTTTCGGTTTCAGGGTAGTTAATTATATATGTTAGGACCAATTATTTTTGGAAAATCGAAAAGTACCAGAAAAATTTCGGCTACAGATTTATTATTAGTATAGATTACACTATTTTGAAGTTGTTTGTAAAATATCATTATTATTTAGTTTTAGGGATAAAAGAATATTACAGATAAAGAATGAACTATTCAGGAGTATCATTCCTTTAATTAGCTAATATTCTGAGACTAAAAATGTGTTGTGAATTCCATAGTTGCTTCGTACAGAATTTTTTTCCGATTTTTAACTACAAAATTACATTTTCTTACGCATTTATCACAACAATTGTTACAAATCACGCCACTCTGTAAATTCTTTAAGACTATACATTAGGATGCCAGAATTAAACTGTAAAGAATCGAATTCCTAACGTCGTATGATCTGAAACAATTTTTGTGATAAGTGCGTAAGAATAATGTTTTTAGTTAAAAATTTAAAAACAAAATCTGTACAAACCAATTAACAACATATTTTTAGCTTCAGAAGACTAGACAAAGAAATGATACTTCTGAATAATTCGTTCTCTATTTGTAATATTTTTTACCCTTAGAACTAAAGAGAAAAGGTATTTTACTAACAACTTCAAATTGGTGTAACTCTGAAAATAGTGAGATTTGGACAAATGTTTGTATGACATTTTTTGCTTAGAATGTCTTCGGAAATAAGCTCCGTAAGTGACGGTAAATCTTCGTGAATCACCCTGTATATTTGTCGATCGGTGAAGAGATGGATTGATATGAGACATTAGGGGTGGTATTCATAGACATTTCGCAGCACGCGCTACGAGCGTACTAAGCTAGCCCCGGCTATCCACTGTTTACTAGTACAGAATTCAAATCATATCCTATCGCTAACACTGGTTTATGAATACGAAAAACGCTGATCATCCACCGGAAGCCCGCGCTAAAAATGTCTATGAATACGGCCCTAAGAGTTTACTTGGCCCAATTCATGCTTGGAAGACTATGGTGATGGTTAAAATATAGGGCGGTGACTCTGAAGTAATACGTTGAGACATGCAATGACCTCATCCAGAAACAATGTTTAGAGATTTTAATAACGTATGAACTGCACACAAAACATACAAGATTTTAAATGACTATAACGTTACAGAGTAAATCCTTCAGATATAAGAAACAGAATTTTCCTTTGCCATTTTGCGTTATTTCTTATTATTTAGTGGGAAATTCGCTTTATTTCTAGAAATAATTGCAACATCGCAGTAAATTCAGTAGCACTTGCCAATGCATGGGAACACCACTCCATTGTAGCAGTGAGGGTAAAAAAATGTAAGTAAACACTGCCTGTTGCACTCTTCGCTCTACAAAACGCTCTACACCCCTCGGTATTCAGGATTTAGGGTGAAGCACGCGTCTAAATTTCGGTAACAGTGTTGCCAAACATCCATTACTTAAAGTGATTTATTAATAATTAAAATATTAAAATATTATGAAATATTATAAAAATATTATAAAATATTAAAATATTAAAAAAATATACTGGGTTTGATATGCGCTGATGTTACATAAATTTGAACATCTGACTTTCTATTAATTGTTTAATTTCACTGACGTAATACAAATTTTATAGGTTACAATTAAGTTAGTTACCTGTGGGAGCAGGACCATGTGTCAGCTGTGCCTTATTTCGACCGTTACTCCATGCTTTTTTTTTAGTTAGTTATCTAACGACGCTGTATCAACTACGAGGTTATTTAGCGTCGATGAGATTGGTGATAGCGAGGTGGTATTTGGAGAGATGAGGCCGAGGATTCGCCATAGATTACCTGGCATTCACCTTACGGTTGGGAAAAACCTCGGAAAAAACCCAACCAGGTAATCAGCCCAAGCGGGGATCGAACCCGCGCCCGAGCGCAACTTCAGATTGGCAGGCAAGCGCCTTAACCGACTGAGCCACGCCAGTGGCTTACTCCATGCTACAGGAAAGTATTTTCCATAGATCGACAAACGCATTCTCGCTGTAGTGTGTAACGGGACTAAAGCTGCATCTACACAGTTCAATTTTCCATACGCGTATGCATGCAGTCTGGGAATAATATTGAAAGAATCAAGTTTAAAACTTACGTTCAATTAAGATCCATGAAAATTTTGTGTCTACATGGTGCGCCGTTTTGAACATCGTCTTCATTGAGTAAATATATTAATTAATATTAATATGCTTGAATGCGTAAAGTTGAAAGAACAGTTTAACCGTGTATATGCATCTTAATGGATTCATGCTCATCAATTTACGTGGAAACAATTGGCGACACTGACTAAACAAAAGAACGACCATGCGATAAATTGATAGCGATAAATCTAGCTACAAAAATTATCGCGATGTTTGACTGTGATTGGTTGGAATTCAAAATTTCATTACACTTCATTGGTCGAAAATGGAATGACGTCATATAAACGAAATGGTCATGTATATTTACTTCTGAGAAATCTAAGTGCACAGGAAGAAAATGGTAGAGGGCGTTCCAATTCATACTAAGCTCAGGATTCGTCCCTAAAGAAGAACTCTCACTGATCACCTTTCATTCTATATAGCATGAATTTTACTTGTGCACATGTGACCTCCATTATAATGAAATATGTCCATGTTATTCTGCATCACCCTGTATAAAGTTTTAATGAAGAGGCAACCAGCGAAACAAATGAAGTGGCCGGCATAGCAAAAAGAGTATTTCACTTCAGAAGTTTACTTTCCAAATCCCCTAGAACTCAAAGTGATTTTGTACAGGTGGCTTCAGGGGGGAGGCGGCATTGGTCGTGACCACGAGAAGGGCCCTGGACCTGGGCGACAGGGTCTGCACCGTAACCCCTTCCGAGGGCATCAGCGGCGTCGACACTTTCAACTTAGACTGCGATTATCCCGAGGAACACGAAGGCTTCCCCGTCAATTTCGAAGTCTACCAGACTCCTGATCCCGGTGACCCCAACACAGGTACGAGCAGTAGTTTACAAGTTACAAAGATAAGTTCTTGTAAAGCAAGGAATAGTATTTGTCTATTACGCAAAATAATGTGCAAGTCTTGTATAGTACATTATCATATTTTTGTGTTTCCTTTTGCAGTTAATTGTTATAACTCAGAACTCGTCAATTTATTTATTTACGTTCGATATAATTAAATATTGATATATAATAAAAACTAGTATTGTTCGAAAGGATCCATAAGCATTATTTTATGTTGAAAATATTAAGTTATAGATGTGATTTTTACAACTGTCTTTGTTTCATAAAGAAACGCGTTCATTTTCCAGAGGTACTGATTTCGTACCGGTTCAAGCCCCACAGAACCGGACTCGTACTGATGGCAGGGCCCCCAGAGGACTACAAGACAAAGATATCCATCCGCGTAGAAGATCACTTCGGCCAGTTCTTTAAGAAGGAGATAGCGGAGATCAGAGTGAGTGCAATGATCATACTTCAAGTGGCAACAGGCTTCTAGTTTTTGGTCAGTATGAAGCTAATGACGATACTTATACTAAACAAGTATAAATAATAGATGTAGGAATTGTGTACCAAATTAGAAACAGAACAATACATAACTTGAGTAGCAGCATCGAAACAATTAGACTGTAGCGTTGTAGGTCAGGAATTGGGAATCAAATTCTCTAACTCCTGAATGAGAAAGAAAGCAGATAGCTAGATAGGTAGGAAGGTAGCTAGGTATGTAGGTAGCTAGATAGGTAAGTTTTTTTTAGGTTTTTATTTAACGACGCTCGCAACTGACGAGGTTATATCAGCGTCGCCGGATTTTCCGGAATTTTGTCCCGCAGGAGTTCTTTTACATGCCAGTAAATCTACTGACATGAGCCTGTCGCATTTAAACACGCTTAAATGCCATCGACCTGGCCCGGGATCGAACCCGCAACCTTGGGCATAGAAGGCCAGCGCTATACCAACTCGCCAACCAGGTCGACTGATAGGTAAGTAGCTAGGTAGATAGTAGATAGCTAGGTAGATAGGTAGCTAGGTGGTTAGGCAGGTAGTTAGGTAGGTAAGGTAGCTACCTAGGAAGAAGGTTGGTAGCTAGGTATGTAGGTAGATAGATAGCTAGGTGGTTAGGCAGGTAGTTAGGTAGATAAGGTAGATATCTAGGTAGAAGGTAGGTAGATAGGTAGATACGTAGATAGATAGATAGCTGGATAGTTGGCTAGGTAGATAGGTAGATACGTAGATAGGTAGCTGGATAGTTAGATAGATAGGTAGCTACTTAGATAGCTAAATAGGTAGGTAGGTAGCTTGGTGGCTATATAAGTAGGTGGCTAGATAAGTAACTAGGTAGCTAAATATCATAGGTAAGCAGCTGGGTAACTGCATAGGTAGCTACAGAGGTAGGTAGCTATGTAGAAAGATCGGTAGGTACGTAGTTACATAGATAGGTACATAGATAGTAGGTAGCTAAGTAGATAGGTACATGGCTAGGTAGCTACGTAGATAGGTTGGTAGCTAGGTAGCTATATAGATAGTGGATAGCTAGGTAGTTAGAGAGGTAGCTACATAGGTAAATAAATAGCCAGGTAGACAGGTAGATAGATAGTAGGTAGGTACATAGATAGTTAAATAGATGGGTAAATAGCTAGGTAGGTAAATAGATATGCTACATAGATACCTAAAAAGGTAGATAGCTAGGTAGAATGGTAGGTAGGTACGTAGGTAGATAGGAATGTCGCTAGATGGCTACGTAGATAGGTAGGTAGCTAGCTAGATTGCTAGGTAGAAAGGTAAGCAGCTAGGTAGCTACATAGATAAGTAGATTTCTTGGTAGCTACATAGATAGGTAGGTAGCTAGGTAGATGGGTAGGCAGCTAGGTAGCTAGATAGAAGGCAGGCATTAGGTTACGTTAGTACCTAGTTAGGTACCTAAGTACCTAGATATGTACCTAGATAAGTACGTAGGTAGGTACCTGGTAGGTGTCTAGACAGGTAGGTAGCTAGGTAGTTGGTGAGTATCTCGGTGGGTAGCTAAATAGGTAGATAGCCAAGCAGGCAGACAGACAGACAGATAAGTATTGCGCTCGGGTCAGATCATATTGATAACGAAGTACAACCGAATACAAAGCTACGTCAAATACTTAATGTAATAATACCGGACAGCTGTATATTATACTAGCAGCATTGACTAAGTGCGAAAAGTCACGGAGCTGACATCTAGCGGACGGTGTGGTACTTCGACCACAAATACAAATATTAAAATAGCGAGAATCGGAGTATTGTTTAAAAAGTGATGTACTAATATATATGAGAAAAAATATAAAAAAATATACAAAAAAAATGTAATTTATTTTAAGTATTCCACTTCTTTTGCCGGTCAATATATTACATGTTAATTTTTTTTGTAATTGAATTCGTAATTCACATTATGATCGTCGTAATTGCCATTAATATTTCCACATTCTCAAAACAACAAAACTTCACAGACCATGAAGAACTTCAAATGCTCTGGTGCAGTTTACTTGTACATACAATAACGGGAATTCTAACACTGATATACTTATTTTTAAATAGTTCAGAATTATTTTACTTCAAACATCATCTCGCTGACAGGTGAGACCTCTAACAGATTCCCCAGACAACACTGACGTCATCGACGCAGCAAGGAAGCTGATATCTGGTGAAGAAGGCAGGCCCTCGCTGCAGAAGTACATCAGCGGGGGAGACATGTCAGGTAAATAACGTCTTTTTCAAATTATGAAAATGATACTGCTATAATGAAACAGCATTGAATGATTCAGCAAGTGTTGTTGTTGTTGTTGTTGTTGTTGTTGTTGTTGTTGTTGGTGGTGGTGGTGGTGGTGGTGGTAATTTAATTATGATGAATTGAGGAAAACAACAGAAATATTATCATGAATGGTATGTTTTCCCATGAACGAAATACTCTTTCCTTTATATATTACAGTAAATCTTGGTTTCTTTTTGGATAATAATCTTACTTACTTACTTACTGGCTTTTAAGGATCCCGGAGGTTCATTGCCGCCCTTACATAAACCCGCCATTGGTCCCTATCCTGTGCAAGATTAATCCAGTCTCTACCATCATATCCCACCTCCCTCAAATCCATTTTAATATGATCTACCCATCTACGTCTCGGCCTCCCCAAAGGTCTTTTTCCCTCCGGTCTCCCAACTAACACTCTATATGCATTTCTGGATTCGCCCATACGTGCTACATGTCCTGCCCATCTCAAACGTCTGGATTTTATGTTCATAATTATGTCAGGTGAAGTATATAATGCTTGCAGCTCTGTGTTGTGTAACTTTCTCCATTCTCCTGTAACTTCATCCCTCTTAGCCCCAAATATTTTTCTAAGAGCCTTATTCTCAAACACCCTTAATCTCTGTTCCTCTCTCAAAGTGAGAGTCCAAGTTTCACAACCATACAGAACAACCGGTAATATAACTGTTTTATAAATTCTAACTTTCAGATTTTTTGACAGCAGGCTAGATGATAAAAGCTTCTCAACCGAATAATAACAGGCATTTCCCAAATTTATTCTGCGTTTAATTTCCTCCCGAGTATCATTTATATTTGTTACTGTTGCTCCAAGATATTTGAATTTTTCCACGTCTTCGAAGGATAAATCTCCAATTTTTATATTTCCATTTCGTACAATATTCTGGTCACGAGACATAATCATGTACTTAGTCTTTTCGGAATTTACTGCCAACCCTATCGCTTGGATAATAATCTAAATTGGAATTTTCAAGTTAAACAATCAAAAGACTCTGTTCCTCCATTCAATGTCTGACTGATACCTTGTAGAGTTTGCAGGGAAATTATTTTTTAGTTGTACAAATGTGTTAATCTGTGCAATTATTGAATACGCATTTCTATCATTAGTTTATTTAAAACTCGATTGTCTTATCAGACATAGGATAGGTCAAAATGGGATAAGTATTTATCTACCTTATCTTTGATAAAAAAAACTTCTGAAGTAGAAGTAGGAAGTTAGCGTATGAAAAACTGCGTAATATTTATTCACAGAATCACAGGATCAAATTCTATTACCTATTAAGAAAATGTTTTCTTTAATGAAAAATAACAAAAATGTGATGTGCCAAAAAATAACTAACAAGCAGAACGTCAACTGTAATGTATGTACAAGTATATATATATATATATATATATATATATATATATATATATATATATATATTTGCATTTTAATAGATCTCTTTATCTCATTTGGTAATGAAAGGTTTCGTTCATGTCTACATACCTTGATAATATTTTTCAATAAACATTTTGATAAAAATATGATAGATTTACTTCTTAATATTGCGGAATTAGCCGAGTCTCCCCTATTAACAAATACAGTATAACTATAGATGATGATGATGATGATGATGATGATAATGATAATGCTAGTACGAGGAAGAAACTGACTTACGATAGTAAAAACGGAAGTGACTTGAGAACAGCCGCCCAAAATTATCTTGGAAACAATATTTCCACCTGGACTCTCAAGTCGCACCTCCCCTATTGAAATTCCACGTTTTTCTCTCTTGGCATTTCCTTCGTTGGCGATGATAATGAGACGAAAAAAAATAATAGACTGAAGGCAGAAAAGACGAGTAGCTCTCGAAAATCCAGCCCCAAATTTTACACAGGCTCATTAAGTCTCCAAAGTGGAAGTCCGATACTCTAGCTATTGAAAAGTGTACCGAATTTGTATGACTCATAATTTTAGAGCCCTCCCAACAAAACAAATGTTCCTTCTCGTATGCATCAAGCGGGTCAAAGCACTATTCTTGGTTCCAGGTGCTGTAAGACTCATATCAGCACTGACAGTTGCTCTGGACAGTCGTGAGGACACGGATGAGCGAGAGAAACAGCTGCTGAAGGACCAGTTCATAAACGCACTGGATCAGGTACACTGTCTGATGCAAGTTTCATAATATAAGTTCATTATTTTGTAATAATCCTGCAGTTTTAAAACTCAATTTCATAGTATTATTATTATTATTATTATTATTATTATTATTACTATTCCATGTATTGTGGGTCCCTATCACCACGTAATGGCGCGTCCTCAGGTTACGGATAGAGGAAACGGCCTTTAGATATGCAGTCGCGGACAGCCGATAAGGGATGGTCCTCCAGCTTGGGGGTTGGGCGAATGGCTAACAACCCTTCACCGTAAAAAACAGCTTGTTACGAAACCACAACATAAACCTCGGAATGAGACTGATTCTATGGCACGAACACAGCAAAGGGATAAGGTTATGAGATTTGGTACTTGGAATGTCACTAGTCTTTATAGAATAGGAGGGGTACACGAGGTTAAGATGGTTGGGAATGTCATAATGTCAATAGGATATTACTTGCTGTGCTATGGGAATGAAAAAATTATTCACCAATTAGGAATAGGATTCTATATTCATAAACGAATAAAATCAGGAGTAAAAGAGGTCTAATTTATCAGTGACAGGTTATCGTATTTAGTACTTAAGGGTAGATAGTACGACATCATAGTTATAAAATATGTTCAAGCCCCTACAGAAGAGAAAGACGACCATATAAGGGATAGAAAACAAAGGTGGCAACGAATCCTGGGGTTCTCTAAAAGCTGTATGTAATTAATATTACTATTACTTATTATTATATTAGATCTTACAGTGAATAGTTTATTACATTAAAATTGTTCATTTTTCATACAACTCTTATGAGTTTCTGCAAAATACAAATATCAATTCTTTGCAACAGTTGATGATATCTAATTCCTCCGCTCTATAATAAGTTAACATTCCTTGCAACAATTAATGATATCTAATTCATCCGCTCTATAATAAGTTAACATTCCTTGCAACAATTAATGATATCTAATTCATCCGCTCTATAATAAGTTAACATTCCTTGCAACAATTAATGATATCTAATTCATCCGCTCTATAATAAGTTAACATTCCTTGCAACAATTAATGATATCTAATTCATCCGCTCTATAATAAGTTAACATTCCTTGCAACAATTAATGATATCTAATTCATCCGCTCTATAATAAGTTAACATTCCTTGCAACAATTAATGATATCTAATTCCTCCGCTCTATAATAAGTTAACATTCCTTGCAACAATTAATGATATCTAATTCATCCGCTCTATAATAAGTTAACATTCCTTGCAACAATTAATGATATCTAATTCCTCCGCTCTATAATAAGTTAACATTCCTTGCAACAATTAATGATATCTAATTCATCCGCTCTATAATAAGTTAACATTCCTTGCAACAATTAATGATATCTAATTCATCCGCTCTATAATAAGTTAACATTCCTTGCAACAATTAATGATATCTAATTCATCCGCTCTATAATAAGTTAACATTCCTTGCAACAATTAATGATATCTAATTCATCCGCTCTATAATAAGTTAACATTCCTTGCAACAATTAATGATATCTAATTCATCCGCTCTATAATAAGTTAACATTCCTTGCAACAATTAATGATATCTAATTCATCCGCTCTATAATAAGTTAACATTCCTTGCAACAATTAATAATATCTAATTCCTCCGCTCTATAATAAGTTAACATTCCTTGCAACAATTAATGATATCTAATTCATCCGCTCTATAATAAGTTAACATTCCTTGCAACAATTAATGATATCTAATTCCTCCGCTCTATAATAAGTTAACATTCCTTGCAACAATTAATGATATCTAATTCATCCGCTCTATAATAAGTTAACATTCCTTGCAACAATTAATGATATCTAATTCATCCGCTCTATAATAAGTTAACATTCCTTGCAACAATTAATGATATCTAATTCCTCCGCTCTATAATAAGTTAACATTCCTTGCAACAATTAATGATATCTAATTCATCCGCTCTATAATAAGTTAACATTCCTTGCAACAATTAATGATATCTAATTCCTCCGCTCTATAATAAGTTAACATTCCTTGCAACAATTAATGATATCTAATTCATCCGCTCTATAATAAGTTAACATTCCTTGCAACAATTAATGATATCTAATTCATCCGCTCTATAATAAGTTAACATTCCTTGCAACAATTAATGATATCTAATTCATCCGCTCTATAATAAGTTAACATTCCTTGCAACAATTAATGATATCTAATTCCTCCGCTCTATAATAAGTTAACATTCCTTGCAACAATTAATGATATCTAATTCATCCGCTCTATAATAAGTTAACATTCCTTGCAACAATTAATGATATCTAATTCATCCGCTCTATAATAAGTTAACATTCCTTGCAACAATTAATGATATCTAATTCATCCGCTCTATAATAAGTTAACATTCCTTGCAACAATTAATGATATCTAATTCATCCGCTCTATAATAAGTTAACATTCCTTGCAACAATTAATGATATCTAATTCATCCGCTCTATAATAAGTTAACATTCCTTGCAACAATTAATGATATCTAATTCCTCCGCTCTATAATAAGTTAACATTCCTTGCAACAATTAATGATATCTAATTCATCCGCTCTATAATAAGTTAACATTCCTTGCAACAATTAATGATATCTAATTCATCCGCTCTATAATAAGTTAACATTCCTTGCAACAATTAATGATATCTAATTCATTCGCTCTATAATAAGTTAACATTCCTTGCAACAATTAATGATATCTAATTCCTCCGCTCTATAATAAGTTAACATTCCTTGCAACAATTAATGATATCTAATTCATCCGCTCTATAATAAGTTAACATTCCTTGCAACAATTAATGATATCTAATTCATCCGCTCTATAATAAGTTAACATTCCTTGCAACAATTAATGATATCTAATTCTTCCGCTCTATAATAAGTTAACATTCCTTGCAACAATTAATGATATCTAATTCATCCGCTCTATAATAAGTTAACATTCCTTGCAACAATTAATGATATCTAATTCATCCGCTCTATAATAAGTTAACATTCCTTGCAACAATTAATGATATCTAATTCATTCGCTCTATAATAAGTTAACATTCCTTGCAACAATTAATGATATCTAATTCCTCCGCTCTACAATAAGTTAACATTCCTTGCAACAATTAATGATATCTAATTCCTCCGCTCTACAATAAGTTAACATTCCTTGCAACAATTAATGATATCTAATTCCTCCGCTCTACAATAAGTTAACATTCCTTGCAACAATTAATGATATCTAATTCATCCGCTCTATAATAAGTTAACATTCCTTGCAACAATTAATGATATCTAATTCATCCGCTCTATAATAAGTTAACATTCCTTGCAACAATTAATGATATCTAATTCATCCGCTCTATAATAAGTTAACATTCCTTGCAACAATTAATGATATCTAATTCATCCGCTCTATAATAAGTTAACATTCCTTGCAACAATTAATGATATCTAATTCCTCCGCTCTATAATAAGTTAACATTCCTTGCAACAATTAATGATATCTAATTCATCCGCTCTATAATAAGTTAACATTCCTTGCAACAATTAATGATATCTAATTCCTCCGCTCTACAATAAGTTAACATTCCTTGCAACAATTAATGATATCTAATTCATTCGCTCTATAATAAGTTAACATTCCTTGCAACAATTAATGATATCTAATTCCTCCGCTCTACAATAAGTTAACATTCCTTGCAACAATTAATGATATCTAATTCCTCCGCTCTACAATAAGTTAACATTCCTTGCAACAATTAATGATATCTAATTCCTCCGCTCTACAATAAGTTAACATTCCTTGCAACAATTAATGATATCTAATTCATCCGCTCTATAATAAGTTAACATTCCTTGCAACAATTAATGATATCTAATTCATCCGCTCTATAATAAGTTAACATTCCTTGCAACAATTAATGATATCTAATTCCTCCGCTCTAAAATAAGTTAACATTTCTTGCAACAATTAATGATATCTAATTCATCCGCTCTACAATAAGTTAACATTTCTTGCAACAATTAATAATATCTAATTCCTCACCTCTATAAGTTAACATTAATTTAATTAAGGAAGGAAACCTATTTTAATCGCCTTATACACTATAGGCATAAATATTCTGCAGAATCAAACACCTCCCCTTTGGTAAGATGTCTTGAGCTCTGCTCGAGCAGGGCGAAGAGGGGGAAAAATCAGAACTAAAGTCAGGTTTTGTTCACATGGTGACAAATAACAAGACGAGACTTAGTACTCTGAGAAAACAGGACTCATAAGACCTACTGAGGATGAATTCTGGTCGCGTTTGGCGAGATGATTTCTCTCATCACACCCTGTATGTCGGCAGGTCCCCATGTTCGACATCTCTCCTGTGAAGCAGGTGGCGACCACATTGCATCTCGTGCTGGGGGCGGGCAGGAAGGAAGAGACGCCCGGCCTCTTGCACGGCAGTGTGCGCACAGCGTCGCAGATTCTGGAGCAGGTCACCGGGCACATGTTCGTGCACGTCAGGGACTCGTACGAGGAGCTGCAGCTGCCCACGGAGGAGCTCATGGAGCTGGCGGAGTAAGACAACTGCTAGCAGCACAGAAATATCTTGCTTTATTTTATTCCTCCTTTTCTTCCTACTTCTTCTTCAGCATCGTCTTGTCCACCTCTGTGTAGTAACGGTTAGCATACCTGACTTACAACTGTGTAGAAGTTCAGAAAATTTGTTGGTTTAAATACTGTATTTATGTATGTATTTATTCACACTGCAGTGGGTATATACCCGGTGGCAGTGGTAACTAATTACACTCAATAATGACAATAATAAACTTATTAATTAAAAATGCAATTAATAATAATACTAATAATTAATACTAACAATGATTAATAATAATAATAATAATAATAATAATAATAATAATAATAATAACAGGGAATATACTAAATTAAATGAAACGATCACTTAAAATAACATTTGAAATAAATCTAATTTGTATCTTAAAACTAAGATCGAACTAAAACCCACGAGTATATGTTCATATCTGCACAAGTACCTTTCAAATTACACTCATTTCGCTGTCAACTCACTCACTGCACTGGAACTACGACACATTTCACTGATTCTGTCCTGATTTCACTAACACTTCAAAAACATTTCACTGTTCAAATACTTTGCACTGCCACTATAAACTATAAAACTTAATTGACAGGAACACGTTTCACTTACACAGCACACTTCACTGACAAGACATACTTCTTCACTGATACAACACACTTCACTGACACAACATAATTCTTCACTGTTACAACACTTCAATAACAACATATCATTTACACCCTTTAAATAGTGTGTATAATATACTATAGTCTATTAGTAAAGTCCTTAAGTCTATTTTAAAATACATTTTTGGTTGTCGGTAAAGCCTTTAGTAAGTCTGCAGGTAAAGCATTCCAGTCCCTGACAGTACGATAGAGAAAAGAAAACTTTCCAGTGTCCGTCCTCTGCCTTCTTTCCCTCAATTTATATGAGTGGTCGTTCCTTGAAGAGTAATTTGGCGGCTGCAACCTATTTTTTTATTTCTCTCCAGGCAGGCTCGCCTCTGTATGTTTTGAACAGTGCGCATAATCGAATTCGCGTTCTCCTGTCCGTGAGTGTGTCCCATTTTAATGGTGAATTTTTCCGATAACTTGCGCAGCTTATGAGGAGAGGGTGGTATTTTTTTAAATTTTTTTCCTATTTGGTGTAAAATATTAATTTTTTGTATGTAGAGAGCTCATAGCTGTAGGAACTCAACCAAATATAAATACTTTGAAAAAAAAATTATTTGGGTGCCCAAATTTGAAAAAATTATACCCAATGCAGGATTGTACTAAAACCGATATATCTAAACCGTTTTTAAAGATAGATCTAACTTTTTTGCAATGTATTTGCAAAAGCATATTCTACAAACTGTCTGTAACAGAATTTTGATATTAGTCCCTACGTTTGTAAAATAAACAATTAAAATTTAATAACAATTTTCTGATTTCCTTTCTTGCAAACAAACGGACTTTTTTTTTTTTAATGAAATCAAGTAACAAAATTCTGTTACAGAGAAAAGTTTCCTAATAGTCTAAAGAATGTGTGTTCTAAATTTCATGCATGTATCTTTAATAGTTCAGAAATTATATCCATTTTTGTCTGGCAATGTAGCAAAAAAGAATGAAGTTACTGGAAACCGATAAAAGTGGGCGTGTGATTTAAAAATCCATAGCGCAGGAAGTTTAAAAATGATGTCTCAACATCCGATAAGGGCACAAATGCTCACAAAATGTTGTTGTTTTCTAATGCCAGGCGTTTGACAATAAAGTCATTTGATCTCTTGCACTCCAATATTTTTCAAAGATATTATCATGGTCAGCCACTGAAGCACAGATTTTGAGGTGTTCCGAATCCATTTCTTGGTTTGAGTTGCACAATGGGCAGTTAGGGGACAAAAATGTTATGCAATGCATTCCATACATATCAAAGAATATTTTAAAGAAAACATTTTTTTTTTTTAAATTTAATTTACCAGAAACAACAATAAAGTGGGCGAGTGATTTAAAAATCCATAACGCCGGAAGTTTAAAAATGGCGACTCAACATCCGATAAGGACACAAATACCCACAAAATGTTATGCTATGCATTCCACACATATCACAGAGTATTTTAAAGAAAAAAAAATTTTTTAATTTAATTTACCGGAAACAACAATAAAGTGGGCGAGTGATTTAAAAATCCATAACGCAGGAAGTTTAAAAATGGCGACTCAACATCCGATAAGGGCACAAAATGTTATACCATGCATTCCACACATATCACAGAATATTTTAAAGAACAAAAAATTTTTTTTCGAAAATTTACTCATTTTTCACCAAAAAATACGATCCTCTCCCCTTAAGCATAACGGGAGGGTTGGGGGAGAGTATGTCAACGACTTAAGATATCTGCTTCCGAAAAGCGATATTCGGTTCTACAGATACTCGGCAAATTTTAACCGAACATAGCGCCTGTGATGTACGACAGGAGATGAAATTATAGTCTACTGCGTATATCAATATTTGGCTCATATCTTGGCTTCAGCTGCACAACTGTCCAGGCTCATCCAGTCATTTTCTTATCCCCGTATCACCAGCAATAGTGTGCAATGTTTCAGGTACGCCGTGCAATGCTCTGCCGCGTTGGTGTCCAACATCGTCAGCACCATGGACGCTGTGAGGCCCTCCACGGCTGCTCCGGAGGACGCGTCCACCACGGAGCTCGAATACCCCGCCTACTCGGAGATGGACGCCGCGTACATCGACACCGCAGAGAGCGTGAGTGCCAGAAAATTGTGTTCCATTCACGTGATGTTCATCAGTGTCGTTGCAATCTTCTCAGTTCCCTTCGTCTTCATCCTTTTTATATCCTTCCTCTACATCATACATGGGCACAATTTTCGGTTACGTGAAGCACTCGATTTGAAATAGTTTGTTTACTAGGAGAGGAGACTGCAGAGTAGGATGGGAAATATAAACTGCTGTGACCTGCGTCACCTTATCGTATTCGCTACGGCGGTCAGTGGCGAATTATTAGGAAAGCGCTTGGTTAACGTGAGAGACTCGAAAACTTTTATTCAATTTGGCAAATTAATTCGGCAGCTTTAATCATAAACCTCTTCACTATTTCTCCGTCGCTGAATTGATTTAAACAACAGGCGAGAAATTGCGTAACTAGCCAATAACATTCCATCACGTTGTCTACGTTTATTTTCTTGAATATTCTGGCGTTTCTCAAGATTACTTAATAGATTTGCACGTTATCGACCTAAAATAATTTCATAAAATCATATTTCGTTTTCTACACACATTTGATATTATTTTTATAAATTTCTTTTGAAAATAATACGTACAAACAACATTTAATTCCTCGTACCTTTTAATGCAGCGTGTTTAAGGTATAATGTCGTATTTAGTATACTATGCAAATGTTAAGACCATAAATTTTCTTCGGAACAGTACGAGAAGTAACATTTAATTTGTCTTACCTTCTAATTCAGCATGTTTTTTATGACATAAGGAGTAATGTCGTTGTATATTAATTTTATTAATGCCTAATAGGATTTTCGAGCATAACATACATCGTATATTCTCCCCTTCTAAACAGCAAAAAAAAAAAAAAAAAAAAAAAAAAAAAAAAAAAAAAAAAAAAAAAAAAAAACTCTTCCTCCCATTTCTCATGAAATAATAGTTTTCTAACGCGTACACACTGCTTTGATAAGGCCATTATGCCTCCACTGATATTGCTTCTGAAACTGAAATAGAACCTGCCCACGCCTAGGAGCTACGTGAGGGAGGAACGGGGACTATGAAAATGATATCACTCAGAGCGATAAGCTCTGCGAAGGTCAGTGAGGCACAAATTCTCTAGTGAGGCACGATGCCCATCTCTGCTCTACACCAATGTTTTTCTCTCATCACTTTCCCTTTCAACAACCTTCTAGTCTTGCTTTCTTCTCTTTCCTCGTGTTCTCTCTTTTGGAACTGTCCTCATCATTCTTCTTAAAACTCAGTTTCTAACTAATCTTAACTCTCTCCGGTTATGTGCCTTAGTTCAGGGATGCTTCCAAGCAGACGGTGACAGCGATGGACAACATCGGAAAGGCCGTGCTGTTTCGACTGGGAGAGGAGCAGAAGGAAAAGACTGTGGACAGCGGCTACGTCACCACCTGGATAAAGGTGTGTAGCAACTGCCAGTGCTCACTCATGCTATCCTGATATAAAGGAACACTTACAAACGTTCAAGTTCTGATATGTAACTGTAGTTGCTAATCACGAGGCAGAATGGGATAATTTGTGTTTGTGGGTCACGTGTGTATCTTGTTAAGATTTCGTCAGGAGCATGGAGACTTGTGACTGTTTTACACTATCCAGTACCTCAAAATCTATGCTTATGTGGCTGACCATGACAATATCTTAAAAATATTGGAGTGCAAGAGATCAAATGACTTTATTGTCAAACGCCAACAACACTAGCCAGTTCAATTCTCTGTAGATCGCCACTTCAGTTTATGATCTGCTGCCAAACTTTTATTACGCTCGCGTTGAAATTGATTTTTATCTTCACGCATTTATTAGTATTCCTTTCTTCATATCTCTTGCGGTACTTGAGAAACCCGGAACCCGTGTACCAACGTGAGAATTAGTTGTTGTAGAGTTACAGGAAGAGGAGTTGTGGTAATGATAGTAAAACATTGGCAATGCGAGCCAGTAACAGCAGTAGCAATAATGACGGTAGTAGCAGTAATGACTTCAGTAACAACAATGACGATAGTAGCAATAGTGATGGTCGTAGCAATGACAGTAGTAGCAATAAACTGTAGCAGAAGTAATGACAATAATTGCGGTTGCAGAAATAATGACAGTAATAACAATAAACTGTAGCAGAAGTAATGACAATAGTAGCAATAATGACGGTAGTAGCAGTAATGACTTCAGTAACAACAATGACGATAGTAGCAATAGTGATGGTCGTAGCAATGACAGTAGTAGCAATAAACTGTAGCAGAAGTAATGACAATAATTGCGGTTGCAGAAATAATGACAGTAATAACAATAAACTGTAGCAGAAGTAATGACAATAGTAGCAATAATGACGGTAGTAGCAGTAATGACTTCAGTAACAACAATGACGATAGTAGCAATAGTGATGGTCGTAGCAATGACAGTAGTAGCAATAAACTGTAGCAGAAGTAATGACAATAATTGCGGTTGCAGAAATAATGACAGTAATAACAATAAACTGTAGCAGAAGTAATGACAATAGTAGCAATAATGACGGTAGTAGCAGTAATGACTTCAGTAACAACAATGACGATAGTAGCAATAGTGATGGTCGTAGCAATGACAGTAGTAGCAATAAACTGTAGCAGAAGTAATGACAATAATTGCGGTTGCAGAAATAATGACAGTAATAACAATAAACTGTAGCAGAAGTAATGACAATAGTAGCAATAATGACGGTAGTAGCAGTAATGACTTCAGTAACAACAATGACGATAGTAGCAATAGTGATGGTCGTAGCAATGACAGTAGTAGCAATAAACTGTAGCAGAAGTAATGACAATAATTGCGGTTGCAGAAATAATGACAGTAATAACAATAAACTGTAGCAGAAGTAATGACAATAGTAGCAATAATGACGGTAGTAGCAGTAATGACTTCAGTAACAACAATGACGATAGTAGCAATAGTGATGGTCGTAGCAATGACAGTAGTAGCAATAAACTGTAGCAGAAGTAATGACAATAATTGCGGTTGCAGAAATAATGACAGTAATAACAATAAACTGTAGCAGAAGTAATGACAATAGTAGCAATAATGACGGTTACAGAAGTAATAACAGTAATAGCAACAATGGCGGTAGTAACAGTAATGGTAGTACAGACGTGGACAAATTATTAACAAAATTGACGATTTTTATGATAATTCTGTTCACAAAATTTGACTTTTTAATTTAGATTACGGTTGATAATTTTGCATATTTTTATCATTACAATAGACAGAAATATGCAAAAATGTCAACTTTAGTTTTAAATTGAAGAGTTAAATTTTGTAAAAATATATAATAAAAAATCTTCAATTTTGCTAATAATTTATAAATTAGCAAAAATGTCAACTACAGTCTAAATTGAAGAGTCAAATTTTATAAAACTATAAAATAAAAATCTTCAGTTTTGCTAGTAATTTGAAAATATCCAAAATGTCAACTGTATTCCAAATTGAAGAATCGAATTTTGTAAAAATATACAATAAAAACCTTCAGTTTTGCTAATAATTTGTAAATATGCAAAAATATCCAATGTAGTCCAAATTGAAGAGTTAAATTTTCTAAAAATATACAATACAAATCTTCAGTTTTGCTAATAATTTGGAAATACGCAAAAATGTCAACTGTAGTCTAAATTGAAGAATCATATTTTGTAAAAATATATTGTAAAAATCTTCAATTTTGCTAATAATTTTTCCACGTCTGTAGTAGCTATAATGGTGGTAGTAGCAACAATAAACTGTAGCAGAAGTAATGACAATAGTAGCAATAATGACGGTTACAGAAGTAATGGCAGTAATAGCAACAATGACGATAGTAGCAGTAATGACAGTAGTAGCAATATGATAGCAGCAATAATGTTAGCAAGAGCAACATTAATTTCAGTAGTACAGTAACACCAATAGCAATACTAATATCAGAGTGGTAGCAATATATATATATAACAGTAACATACCGGGATTACTATTGACAGCAGCACTGTATAGTTTAGTTGTGGTGGTTTCAGTAGTTGTTCTGCTACTAGTAATTATATTAATATCGAATCAATGTTTGGTACAACACTGAAATACAGCTTCATATGAAGGATACTTCAGTGCCACTTGTGAAAGAGGCTGTATTGGAATCTTAAGAGTTTTTTTTTGTATCGAGGCTTAGATATTTACCACCATATCTTGCTTTACAGGCTGACAAACCCACTAAATTGGCAGACAAGTTAATTGGACAAGAATCGTCTGGTCAAGGAGTCAAGATACCGAGATTATTGGCTCAAGAAATAGAAGACAAGGAACCGTACATTGGACTTCAGGTGGGACATCGCAGTCTGCTGAAAACACTCCAGACAATAGCATTATTGATTTACTTTACTTGAGACGACCAAGTGTTTCTTACTCATCACGACTATCTCTTAAATTTCAGTCTTTAATTTTCTAAAAATTATTCATTTCCATACCGTTTTTCTTTATTTGTTCCTGTTTATTTACTACATGTTTCGCTTTCATATATTACAAGTACTGTGACCATAACCTTATAGAACTATATTTCTGCATCTCTTCTTGTCTTATTTTCTTTTTATTTTCTATATTTTGTATCATATATCATTCCATGCTTATTAAATTTGTTACTCATTTCCTTTATGCAATGACAGAGCCCTTTACAACTCGCTCTATAGCACTTATAGATGTTGCTAGTGCCAAGAAGCACAGACCACCATCCAGAATGAACCACAAGTGGTGGGTGTACACTATATTCGTAATGAATGATGTAGAGATATTGGGGATACCACAGAAGAACCTCTCTGTTGCCCGGACCAGAGCTTGCCCAACAGAAGTTACAAGCAAATACCTTACTATAATAATACCGGACAGCTGTATACTGGGTGTTCAGTTCAAAATGTGTCTTGGCTCGCTGTATGCCGTCATGTGGCTAGCTGATGAGCCTAGAGAATTCAATCTTCCTACACTTCCGCAGCTCAGGTGTATAATCTAAGAGGCAGAGAAGTTGGCTAGCAAGTACGGCGTTCATTCTGAAGAGTACGTGCCGATACGTACGGTAACGCCGGTAGTGGCAGTAATGTGAACTGTTTGGAAATACGTACTGTCGGGATATGGGGAGAGGGTTAAGACGATTACTTACGTATTTGTTGACTAACTTCGACGGTCAACATGGACACGGAACATTTGATTTGTGTTGTGTAATGTTATCGTACGCAATCGATGATAACAAATACCCTGCGTACGACTTGCTGGCGCAAAACACAGTTCGAAAGAGGTTATGGTAGCACACAGACCGTACAGACCGCCATTGGTTGCTACGACGTTCAAGTTATACCGTACACGTTCTCAAGTTCAGATTGAAGAACGCCTTAAATAATAGGCAACTTCTCTAACATTTAAGCTGAAACTCGCTTCAAATCGGTGACCCAACAACAGTGACGTCATGACACACTTTGAAATAAACACCCAGTACTAGCAGCATTGGCGTGAGTACGAAAAATCGCGGACCTGACATCTAGCGCAGAGGGATGGAATTACGTCCACATATACAAATATTAACATAGCGAGACTCGGACTATTGTTTAAAACGTGAGTTACTAATGTGGAATTATATATGAAACACTTAAGAAATGTTGAATAATATTTAATGTAAAATTATTATCTTATATCAAAGCTGCGTATTATGAGAAATATTGTATACTTCATATTACTTTCCGTAATTAATTGTTACATATTTTTTCTTTGGTTTACCGAGACAAAATCAATCTGATATTAGGAATTAATTTACAGTAATGTTTTATATACGCATTGCTGACAACTGCAAAGATAAAATTGATAGTAATCTGATGCTTGTAATAATTAGTAAAGGCATGTGGACAACAATAAAACTTAATTTGATAAAACCTTAAAATCCAATACATTTTAACTTCTATTTATTTATTAGGTCTAAATAAAAAGAAGGAATTTCTATTTTTCTATCAACACAAAGACGAAGGAATTAGGTCCACTAAAGAATGTTGTTGACTTACGTTTTATGAACTGTCGGAAATCGAAAGTACGATTTGGAGCAATTTGTAATGCTGCAATTGTCACAATTATAAACAGCACACATACACCTTCACATTTTAACACTAGTACTAATTCATAAAACTATTAACTAGCCCAGCAACAATATACATTGCAGTTGATTACAGCTTGTTTCGCGAGTATCTCCATCCCGGCAGGTAGGTAGCAGCACCATCGTCGTTCGCACGTAAAACTGCTAGCTGTCCGGTATTATTATAGTAAGGTATTTGTTACAAGTTCACGATGAATCAACCAGACTTTGAACCCGGGCCCCAGGATTATAAGCCCAGCCCGCTAGCATTTAACCATCTTAGAGGTCTATGTTACGCATGTATCGTACATAAAATATGTCGTCATTGCACTTATAAAATCCACTAGATGCATTTAAATAGATTTTTCATAAGAAAGAAAAAAGCATTAGTCTATCACTTTTAATTTCTTTGACTTTCAAAGCTACTTTCGGTAAAATGTAAATCATGACATGAAAAATTATGAAATTATACCGAAAGCTTTGAAAATCAAGGAAATTAGAAGTGATTATGTTTTTTTTTTCTGCTGAAAAATCTGTTTAAATGCACATAACGATTTTGTAAGCACAACGACGATGTGACAAATGTCAGTTTCTGCACAGGAATAAATAAGAAAACGTGAATCATTTAGTAAGAACAGAAATTGAGATTATGTTATATTGCCAGCAAAATTGTCGGTCCTTTAAGAAGCAATGGCAATTTATTTATGGTTGAAATATTTTCTCTTGTATAAACGAGGTAACTTCTGTCGCGGTCAAATATGATGCACAACCGAATTCATTCTGTTTAATCTACTACTAGGTTCAAAAAGTTCCCGGAATTTTACTACCATTTTTCGTATTAATATATAACAAGGGATATTATACATTTGTTTTGTTGGTAACATTCATGATGTCATTTCCTTAAAGTTTGTTGATAATGGCAATTATTGGTTTTGAGTTGTAGGCATTTGTTTATCATAGTGTTTTGTTTGTTCGTCGCATTTTGTAATTATGTCCACAGAGCAAAGTACAAACATCAAGTTCTGTGTTTTGCTGGGGACATGATCAGTATGGCTGATGCAGATGGTGATTTCTTAAACAAAATGAAACTGGTGCTACTTGTACGACCCAGTCCCTAAACGACAGTCATCTGAGTGGAAATCGAAAACATCTCCTCGGAAGCAAAAATTTCCTAGGGACACTTCCAAAGGCAAAGTTATTTTAAATGTTATGTTTTATTTAACGACGCTCGCAACTGCAGAGGTTATATCAGCATCGCCGGATGTGCCGGAATTTTGTCACGCAGGAGTTCTTTCATATGCCAGTAAATCTACTGACATGAGCCTGTCGCATTTAAGCACACTTAAAGCAAAGTTATTTTGGAAGTTTTCTTCGACTCTCAGGGTCTCATGCACCATGAGTTCATTCCAGAAGGTCGTACTGTAACGAAAGAATTGTACGTAGAAACCCTCCGTCGCCTCTGGGACGCAGTGAGAAGGAAACGTCCAGAAAAGTGGGTAGAAAACAACTGGTTCCTTATGCATGACAATGCACCTGCTCATCGCGCAATTATTGTAAAGAATTTTCTTGCCAGGCACAACATAACTGCTTTGGATCACTCACCATACTCTCCTGATCTCTCACCACCTGATTACTTTCTGTTTCCCCGTCTGAAAAGTCATCTGAAAGGACGGAGATTCAATGCTGAAGAGGTTATCGCAAACGCGACGAGAGCACTAAGACGGGTTTCACAAAATGGCTTCCAGGCCTGCTTCCAGGAACTCTACACGCGTTGGCAAAAGTGTGTTGTTGCGGAAGGCAACTATTTTGAAGGGAATGCTGTAGAATAGTGTTTAAGGTACGTTGTTTCTATGATGCTAGCAAATTCCGGGAACTTTTTGAACCTAGTATGTATTTCTTTCTTTCTGCTTATGCCTATATACAAGTTTAGCCATCTGTTTGGTTAGTGATAGTGTTTTATTCAATTTTATGCCCGACCATACCGAAATGTAGTAATTATACACCTGGTACCAGCCCTTTAATGGACCTCATTAAAGTACACCTATTCATTAAAGTTCAGGTGTTCCACCAATCAGAAAACACCATTGTAGCAATATGAAAGCGCAAGTATCGATTATTCTCGGGTATGCAGCCGAAAGACAACTAGCGAAACGTCACGGAGGCTGGAAATCCAATACTGTCGCAGAAGGTTATGTTCTGTTACTATAATAATTACCGTTAATTGTAAATAATATTCAAATAAATTCAACTTGTCATCTCGTTTTTCAATGTCTAAATCAATTTCAAGGTTATATCAAGATTAATGTTTATTTTACTCTCTAGATTATATCAAGGTCAATGACATCTGTTTCTCGGAAAAAATCAATACTTTCGCGTCTGCGCACATCTCACAATTTACGAGATATTGCATAAGGTCAGTTCCGCTCCCCAGTCAGATAAGAATAACATGAATACTTATGAATAATTTCAAGTTAGAAATATGGTCGAGCATAAAAAGTCGTGTGAAACTTGCCTATAATGGTAATTAAGACGATCGTATGAAAATTATGAAACGAGCTTGCGCTCGTTTCATAAACATGCTCGCGTCTTAATTACTACCATTATAGGCTCGTTTCATAATGTACTATTATGGCCTACTCAACATGATTTTACATACCTACTTATTTGTCTCAAGTTTTAAGACGACGAACGAGTTTAATAAATAGTTAAAAGACATGAGACAGGTAACATTTATACAAATGTATATGTAACATTTAATGGATCTTCAGAATTTATGAATTTTAATACAGGGTGACATTAGAAAAAAATAAAGTTTACTCTCACACCTTGTATACCTTAATAACTAACTTTTTTTTTCGAACACTGGTGCCATATTGTATGGTTTATTTCCAACAGCTTTTGTATAAGACATTATTTTTTGTAAAATTAAAACTTAAGAAGTTATTAGCAAAATTCCATGCTTATTGTTCACCCTGTATAATTAAACTCGCACATCTCTGCAGGTGAGCATCATGAAGAAAAACCCATTCCAGTGGGACCCGGACAGTGACGAAGTGAACACGGAGTTCGTGGTGGCCAACCTGTGGGACAGAGCCCTGGACAAACCCTTCCGGCTGCCTGCTAAGTCTGTACCCATCAGCCTGTACGTCGCCCCACACGTCAACAGCTGGGGTGAGGACGTCGTGGAGGGCAGTGTGACGGTGCCGTCCTCAGCGCTACACAACGACGAGGAGCTGGAGGACTGCATCACTGTGCACAAGAGCACTGCCGCCAAGGGACAGACCCCCTACCTGCAGTTCAAGCCCTTGCACGACGCTTCTCACAAACTGAGGGTAAGTTTATGGTGGCAGCAGTGCTATAGTCTGGATCAGATTACTTAATATCCTAAGAATCTACGTAAACATTAATTTTTGGTCCTACAGAATATATCTGTTATGGTATAACAATGGTTATTAGAGGAGAAAAATTCGCTGCGGCGCCGGAGATCGAACCCGGGTCCTTGGTTCTACGTACCAAGTGCTCTAACCTCTGAGCTACACCGAAGTTCAGTCCAAGGCACCGGATCGAACCCCTCTCCTCCAGTGTTTTTCTCTTTGTAGCCTGACTCCAATACTGGAGGAGAGAGATTCGACCCGGTGCTGTCGACTGAACTTCGGCGTAGCTCAGAGGTTAGAGCACTTGGTACGTAGAACTAAGGACCCGGGTTTTATACCCGACGCCGGAGCGAATTTTTCTCCTCTAATAACCATTGTTAATATCCTAAGGGTGAAACTCAGGAGCGTACGCAAGGGGGGGATTATCGGGTTTCAACCCCCCTTGAATTTTTTAATTACATATTTAGATTTGAATATTTTTTATCCATAACCGTTTTCCCTTCTCAAAATTTTCACTGTCAGAGTAACAAAATCTACATCGACATAGGGCATAGTCCTCCTATCCCTCCGTCAATATAACCCTGTGCTTGGTGCTGCTGCACACTCGAATTATAACAATGCTATCTTTATTATAGAGAGATCTACCGCCCAGTACTGACCTTGTAATAAATGAAGCTGACACAATATGATAATATGTAACTTGGTGTGAAACATACTGAAAAAGTTGTTTTGGTAGTTCTGTAGTAAAAATGTTAAATATTGTGCATTGTCGATTTTAAACTCATTTTAAGAATTGTGTTCACACGTTCGTTAGAGTTCTGACTTTATTGTAAAATGTTTCTTTAACATTTTGTGCATTTGAAAGTTCATATTGTAATAATAATAATAATAATAATAATAATAATAATACACAAAATTAAAAATACCGATAATGTAAACTGTAAAAAATTTTAATAATGACCTCCCACCCTTGACAAATTTTTTCATACGCCACTGGACTGAAAACTAACCAATTTCCCCCCATTACTACGTATCCTAGTTGGTTCTAGTTATCAGGTTGAATTTTTCTTTCACCAACAAACGCAACTGGCACTTATTTCTAACTACTGTATTATGATAGCAGCAATAATTTCGGTTTCTGTAGTCCCGTCGCTCTAATTTCCGGCAGCCAATCGCGTTGCAGATCGGCTACATTTAAACGTGTGCGTCTTGTGATTCGCTGAGGAAGACGTTATTCATTTCTTAAGGCTCGATAAATAGGCCTACTTAATATAATCGCCCGCCATTTTGGCTCTTTCGTTGGCGTTCGCAGAAATCACACGAAGATGTTACTTGCCGCTCAATTATTTGCTGAATTACAGTGCGTTTGAATTGTTATCATAGGAGCTACGACATGATAATGTTTAAAGGTGTGGCAAATAGATTCCTCGTATGGTAGTTCGGCAACGAAAGAACAAAAATGGCGAACGATACTACCTACCTAGACTTTATAGAGCCTCCATTTCCTAAGACGTAAGCAAAGAGGAGGAGTCACGCCGGGAATAACAGCGTCTCGACTATAGTACCGAGAAGCCTAACCTACTTAGTTCGTCAGAGACAGTCCAGAATGCACCACAAGCGATGGATCCACATTACACTCGTAATAATGATAATAGTAGAGAATTATTGATTTCATAGCTTATTTCTTTGAGTTGCGTGCATTGCAGGTTGTGGTCACTACAGGGATGCGGCCCTCATTGGAGCACTTCGACCTGTACTCGGAGACGATTCCCCACCAAGCTCCTTCAGAAGATGGCCAACTGGTCGTGTTTGTGGACGGTGTGTGCCAACAGGACAAGGACTGGTTTTATGTTGGTATTCTGCCGCATCCAGATACCTTTAAGGTATACAACTACGTATGTTACAAGCCATATAATTTACAGCTAAGTTTTGTTTTTTTTTTTTTTTTTACTTCTTATTACATTGTGCAAAGGACGGCAGATGGAGGATATTCAAAGCCAAGAGCATTAGCAAACAACAAAGTGCAAAAGTAATACATGAAATATTTCACATTGTTGTTGATGTAATCATACCTTCAAATTCAACATATATAATTTGAACTGGTAATGGAAATTACGGGAAAACGGCTGAACGGATTTTAATAAATAACTCCTCATTTTGAAGCTTTAACTCAAAGTTTTTCATAAAAATAGTAGTTTTCAGTGAAATGTCAATTTTTCAACATAATTTTCCTATTTTCTAACATCCATCTGTCGTCAGTTTTGATAACTAGCTAATTGCATTTCAGAATAAAACAAAACACACACTACAGTAAACAATATTACACTGACATATTTAGAGCTCAAATTAAATTTGTTATTAAAAACTTAACTTACTAAAAATAATTCACAGGTTCAATTCTGCGGTGTGTAATTTTCTGGGTAAAGCTGTGTATTGGATATTAAAAACTACGAAACTTGAGGTGGTTTGATGACATTATTACCATTACAAATGAAATATTATTGTAGTTAATGCCATGATGTGACTATTTTTCATTAGTGCTATTGATTATATGAAAGTGAAACGTTTTGGGGTTATATAAGTAGATTTAGAGAATAACTTAAATTAGATTTACTGAGTGGCAGCTCTATAGTATAGGGGAGAGTCGGGTAGTATCGGACATCGGGTAGTATCGGACAGTGCGTTTTTTTCATCTACAACCATATGGTAGTACCTGAATGACATGGTTACGTTTCTCTATGAGACATCACAGAAACGTAACCATGTCAATCAGGTACTATCATCGTGTGGTAGATGAAAGAAACTCACTGTCCGATATTACCCGATGTCCGATACTACCCGACTCTCCCCTATATATAGTATAAGTTACTGAAAGCTATAAAACTTACGTAAGATAATAATATTATTAAAAATCAAATATTTTTATAGTTGTTAATCAAGTGGGATTGGGTCTTTTTCATATATTTAATGGCGGTGTGGTGTAGATATTTATATGCGTGGTTGTCTTCAATATTGGCTCGAGAGATAGTATCTTTCATTATTATGGAAGCAAATATCTTTCAGAATATCTGGTATTCTTCATTGAAAATAAATCTGAAAAATGTTTATTTGAACGTCTAATGAACTTTGTTTGCAGCATTTGCTGTACAAGTCACTAGTTTTAAATATTTTAGAGTTTAAGAGAGATACACTCGAATTTATTAAAATACCGATAATTAAACGTAATTCTGTAAGACAGAGCAGGAAGTATCATACGAGAATACCTTCGCATATTTTTTCTGCAACATCATTACCATTTTTATTAAGACACAAACATTTTAGGTCTCGATTTTCTGCCATAGTCGTAATTTTATGTCTGAAGATTAGGCCGGCGTTTTGAGTGGGATTTTATATGTTGTAGATGCTCGTGGTAGGAACTGAAGAAGGTAAATTCCAGTAGTGAATTTTCATGTTTCAAAAATATCAATTAGCTTTTAGTTCTTTATTTTTCTAGGCTGTAAACGCCTCTCACACGGTGACAGTGAATTACTCGTTTGAAATCAAGACCATGCAATGCCGGTCATGGGATATGGAGACCATGAGGTGGAACAACGAAGACTGCCAAGTAAGATTACATTACATGCAATCTCCTACGTAAGTGATACTCAATGTTCATAAATTGATGGCAGGACAGCACGCCCCCTTTGATTCAGAGTGTTCCTACTAACAAATCTTGTTGCACTATAAGTGTGCTCTTGTAAATGAAGGGTTCAGAACCATAGTGGGCCAAGCGCCATTTAATAAAACCGTAGAAAACAAGGGTTAAACTGAAGTTATTACCATAATTCAATGGAAACATATAGCAAGTAATATAAAGTATACACATTAAAACTAAATAATATGTCAATCTTCATTAAACTATGGTATTCACTTAACTTTAACCCCTGCTTTCTCCGTTTTTAATAAATGGCGCTTGGCCCACTATGGCTCTGAACCCTTCAAATAAATTTTAATTAACAAAAAAGCCGCCCTAAATAAGGGTTCGAATAGATCTGCCTACTAATCAATTAATAAAGAATAATCATGAAAACCAATTGTGTGACAATTTGAAAGGAAAAAGAAAACATTAAGATAAATGATATGGCATCAATCGTTGCATCAGAAATTTTAAATTGTTTAAGTTGATTTAAAGTTTTTCGTGGGATCGTGACACGGGCACCGAACATGAGCCCAAAAACGTATATATTTTCAGCTAAAGAAACTTCTAAAAAATAAAGTATTGAACCACGTACAATCTAAGGCAACTCCCAATATGCTCAGTCAATTTAAGAGAGCAGTGTGTTCTGATAATAAATGATTGAAAGAATTTTAGTTTTTTGTACTTCAAATGTGCAGAAATTTGATCTGAATAAATATAAATTTCGTTCTGCAAAGAAATTTTCCTATGTTATAATTATTCGGATCAAATTTCTGAACAATTAACGGGCAAAACTAAACTTCTTTCAATAATGTAGTATCACAATTCACTGCTCTCTTAAATTGACTGAACGTATTGGGAATTATATCAGTGGCTTTTCCAAAACGCGCTATGAAATGTTCATATCAAACAATTTTTATCTCGAAAAGGAAGCAAAAAAGACCAAAATTATAATAAGCTTCCTTTGCTTGAAATATCTAAAAAAAATAACTCTTTTAAATTAATTATATCACTTACGGATTACCCTGTAGTTAGTTTGTTAATGGAGTTTAAAAAGGGCCCGTCAGCTACGATGGCTATTTACGCTCTTATCTAAAATTCCTTAAAAACACAAACGCCAACAATACCGTAAGGTGAATTCAAACACAAACTAAAAACGTTATTACATTACGAACCAGATATTCACCCTGTATATGAATACAGATATACAGTAAATATAAAATATTTTCAGTGTACGATGGCAAAACAAAAGACATTGTTTACTTTTCTTAAAAGTAAAAGTAATAGATTCTATGAGATTCCTCACTAATATTAACAGCATCAAAATGACAATAGAAGAAAAAGCACTGATTCAATATGAAAAACTTATCAGATTACCAGGAAACAATTGGCATTCATACAGTCCTCTCTGTAGATTGAAGACTCAAAAAAGTTTCATATCCATTGTTCAAGAATTAAAACAGAAAATCAATATCCCGAATTTAAAAGAAAACTTACAAATTAAACCAAACCCTTTAACTCTATTAAATATAGAATATAATCTAAATTTAACAGAAGAAATACTGAAATCAGAAGTAAACACTGAAATACTGAAACAATTGTCTTTAGAGACAGTTAATATTAGGACCCTCCACAAAACTGGCTTCATTTATACACCGATGGATCCTTGATCTCCAGAGAACAAGGTGCCGGTGCAGGTGTTACGTGCTACTCTTCTCACTTTATAGATCTCTTGGATATGGAACAACAAGTTTTGATGGTGAAATTGAAATAAGTGAAAGTCTCAGGAACCTTCTATGCCACATCAGTAAATTTAGGAATGCAGTTATATTGTCAGACTCCAAAACAGCTATTCTATCAATAGTCTCTAAACACACACCTTCATCTCAAACAGCAGAAATAACTAAAATGCTCTCTCAATTAATATCACTCAATAAAAGAATTGTATTCCAATGGATACCATCCCATTGTGGAATCCTGGGAAACGAGAATGCGGATGCTTTAGCAAAGAAGGGCAGCACTGCTACTTACAGACCTGTTACTAAATCTACGTATTACTCTGTGAAGAGATTTATTAAATCTACATACTTAGACTTCAACAAACAAAATTTGATAACTCAATCCCAAGGGAAAAAAATGGAACTCTCTGCATCATAATCCACAGTTAATTCCCGATTTACCATGCAAATCGTCTGTAGCTGCATTTAGATTGGCAACAGGCCATGATTGTTTGGCCAAACACCTGCATAGAATTGGAATATATCAGTCCCCTAACTGCCCATTGTGCAACTCAAACCAAGAAATGGATTCGGAACACCTCAAAATCTGTGCTTCAGTGGCTGACCATGATAATATATTTGAAAAATATTGGAGTGCAAGAGGTCACATGACTTTATTGTCAAACGCCTGGTATTAGAAAACAACAACATATTACGCTTCTTTTGTTTGAAATATCTCAAAGAATGACACTTTTAAATTCATGTTATTATTTACGGTACATCCTGTAGTTAGTTTGTTAATGGGGTTTGAAAAGGGCGCGTCAGCTACGATGGCTATTTACGCTCTTATCTAAAATTCCTTCAAAACCACAAACGCCAGCAATACCATAAGGTGAATTCAAACACAAACTAAAAACGTTGTCACATTATGAACCAGGTATTCATTCTGTATATAAATACCGGTATATAGTAAATACAAAATATTTAGTGTACGATGGCAAAACAAAAGACATTGTTTAGTTTTCTTAAAACGAAAAAACGTATTCTCGAGGAGTCAATGGAAAATGCATCAGTTGCATTCAATGAGGAAAATTCTCAATACTTGGCTTAAAATGAAAGTTAAATCTGTGAATTGGTAATTCCATTACGTCACCTTCATCTAGTGATGTTATTGGTGAGTCAATGGATAAAACGGTGGGACACGAAACCATATCAAAAACTAAATATGATTGGTTATATTACCACCAGTCCACGCCTGTGGAGTACCGGTCAGCGCGTCTGGCCGCGAAACCAGGTGGCCCGGGTTCGATTCCCGGTCGGGGCAAGTTACCTGGTTGAGGTTTTTTCCGGGGTTTTCCCCTCAACCCAATATGAACAAATGCTGGGTAACTTTCGGTGGTGGACCCCGGACTCATTTCACCGGCATTATCACCTTCATCTCATTCAGACGCTAAATAACCTAAGATCTTGATAAAGCGTCGTAAAACAACCTACCAAAAAAAATATTACCACCATACTCGAAGTGGTGCCTTTTTTTAAACTGTGTAAAATGCATTTAAAAATGACATCAAAGCTCTTAAAAACAGGAGGGGTGTCCATATCAGTGCTCTTTAAAAACTTTAAGAAAGATACTGGAAGGTGAATTCTGTAATCGGTGAGTAATTGCTACTTGTAGATCTACTAAATTTTTAGACTGATTATGTATATAAAAAAATGATACTTACTACCGGTTTTATGGGACAATTTTACATAGAAGGATAGATCATATTTACCATGTTTTACATAACATACTTACTTACTTACTTACTGGCTTTTAAAGAACCCGGAGGTTCATTGCCGCCCTCACATAAGCCTGTCATTGGTTCCTATCCTGAGCAAGATTAATCCAGTCTCTATCATCATAGCCCACCTCCCTCAAATCCATTTTAATATTATCTTCCCATCTACGTCTCGGCCTCCCTAAAGGTCTTTTTCCCTCCGGCCTCCCAACTAACACTCTATATGCATTTCTGGATTCGCCCATACGTACTACATGTCCTGCCCATCTCAAACATCTGGTTTTATTGTTCCTAATTATGTAAGGTGAAGAATACAATGCGTGCAGTTCTGTGTTGTGTAACTTTCTCCATTCTCCTGTAACTTCATCCCTCTTAGCCCCAAATATTTTCCTAAGCACCTTATTCTCAATCACCCTTAATCTCTGTTCCTCTCTCAAAGTGACAGTCCAAGTTTCACAACCATACAGAACAACCAGTAATATAACTGTTTTATAAATTCTGACTTTCAGATTTTTTGACAGCAGACTGGATGATAAAAACTTCTCAACCAAATAATAACAGGCATTTCCCATATTTATTGTGTGTTTAATTTCCTCCTGAGTATCATTTATATTTGTTACTGTTTCATAATAACCTATGCTCTGCTCAGCTGCAATTTTGATATTATCTCGGATATTTTCCCACACGCCATCAACATCTAACTCTTCCTCGACTTCGTCGAAACTTGCTAATACGGCAAACCTATTTGAAATTTCGACCTGATAATGTTGCTTAGTTTCCTCGTCCTTTCATTTCGGAATATTGAATCTTCTAATATTAACTTGTTGCTCTACTCGCTTGGCTACTGATAGTCTTTCTCTTAATTCTCCAATTAGCAAATAATGGTCAGAATTACAGTCTGCCCCCCTGAAGGCTCGAATCTCTACTGTACTAGTATGTCTTCTTTTATCTATCAAGATGTGATCTATCTGGTTATGTGTCAATCCATCTGGAGAATTCCAGGTATATTTATGTATATCCTTATGGGGGAATGTTGTACTTTTGACAATTAAATTTTTTGATGTGGCGAAGTTGACTAACCTAACTCCATTGTCATTACTAGATTCTACATAACAATATTAACATTTAGTAGCGGTATTTAAAACAAATATAAACGAATGAAAACCCATTTCTTTTTTTTCTTTTTTTGCGTAAGATCTAAATTATTGTTTCTTTTGTTTGAAGTAAATAAAAATGTGAAATTTTTTACTAACTTCCGCGTTCTTCACTCCTCTTTAAAACAGGAAATAGAGTCAGTTCACCCATATTTTTATCACTCCATATTTTCGCGGGACAACCGACATTCTCAGCATACTATAACCACAAATATATGTCTCAGCTTACTTGTAATGTTTCTCTTGTTTCAGGTGGGGGAAGAGGTGACTCTGGAGAAGCTGCACTGCCGATGTTCTCATCTGTCGGTGTTCTCCGGGTCCCTCCTCGTGCCTGCCACCAGCATGGACCCCTTCAAGAACATCCAGCTGTTCCTCATCATCGCCCAGAACTTCGTCATCCCCACCTTCTTGTTGGTTATCTTGGCCCTCTACTTCTTGATTCTTGTATGGGCTCGCTGGAAAGACAGGAGAGATGTCATCGAGGTACGGAACACCATATGAGCGGGGAAAAGTTTAACCAACTGTATGAAACATTGAAGAATTTTGGGTTTCTAACTTACAGAGTGTTAGAGGTATAAGTGCAAATATTTTTATATTTAAAAAAAATGCAAGTAAAACGCCTTATTTACTTTTTGCTTTGCTCTAATTTTTTTTCCATAAATGTGTCACGTGTTTTTTGTCACGTATTTTTGTTTTGTTTTTTTTTTTTTAACAAGAGCCAGAACAGGTCACATTGTCACTCAACTGTACCTACACCGATTTCACATTTCTGATAATCCTACTTGTCTCTGGTATAATAATCATGATGAAGATCTGGAACACATTCTTCTATATTGTCCATCCATAAACCACAAAAAAGTAAATTAAAATCGTCAGTACCAGTTGCAGAAGACACAGCTCTACAGTATATACTGGGTGTTCATTTCAAAGTGTGTCATGACGTCACTGTTGATGAGTCAGCGATTTGAAGCGAATTTCAGCTTTTATGTCAGAGAAGTGGCCTATTAATCAAGGCGTTCAATCTGAACTTGAGAACGTGTACGGTACAACTTGAACGTCGTAGCAACAGATGGCGGTCTGTACGGTCTATGTGCTACCATAACCTCTTTCGAACTGTGTTTTGCGCTGGCAAGTCGTACGCAGGGTATTTGTTGTCATCGGTTGCGTACGGCAACATTCCACAATATAAATCAAATGCTCCGTGTCCATTTTGACCGTCGAAGTTAATGTCAACAAATACGTAAGTAATCGTCTCAACCCTCTCCCCATATCCCGACAGTAAGAAAAAACTCACCTCAGTACATGTTTCGAAACAGTTCACATTCCTGCCACTACCGGCGTTACCGTACGTATCGGTAAGTAGGCTACTCTTCTGAATGAACGCCGTACTTGCTAGGCAACTTCTCTAGCAGATAAGTCAGATAAGTAATACACATCTGCGGAAATGTAGGAAGATTGAATTCTGTAGGCTCATCGACTAGCCACGTGGCGGCATACAGCGAGCCATGACACACTTTGAACTGAACACGCAGTATTGACTACACCCCAACTCTGGCTACTAGCAACAGGCATCTATAATGAACACCGATCAAAATACCCCTTATTTCTAGTGAAAAACAACAACTGAATAGACTACAGTGGACTATAGGATAATTCCATTTGTGACAGACACGACAAATGACTCTCTACAAAAATATAAAGATTTATTTCTACTTCAACATAACATTAGCAGACTTTTAAACTATATCAGATACAAAGTGCATGTACACAGCTACACTTTCATGTAAGGAGCAAGTATCAATCTCTATTTATTACAGATATCCAAGTACAAGTAATGTTGTGACAGACACGACAGAAAAAGGAACACAAATTAAAGGGAAGTCCAACAATGTACTATATCTTCCAATATTATCAACTTCTTTTGTTAGTACTATAATCATAGAAAGGTAGAATATCCTTCCTTAATATGCTACAGATTGTTTTTCATTTGAAACATTTATGAAGTATATATTAAGCCCTATTCTCGTGACAGACACGACATACAAACTGTGACAGACACTACATATTCCAAATATGATTTACAAAATTACATGCATTTGCAAATTAAAGAACATCATTATCAAACTAGATATGTTGAAAATTTAGTTTAAGCCTATTATCAAATTGTGGCTCTGGTAGAATTTTTGTCAATATCAGCCTCATCACCAATAGCAGGCGAAAAGAATTTCTTGGACTTCCTCTCATGCCGAAGGAATTTTACATGAAGTGTATCATCCTTGTCATATGTCTTCACTTCCAAACATCTTCAGTTCACAGTGCTGCCAGCATATGATTTATGCAAAAATACGGCCAATTATCTTTGATTTCATAAAATATAGACATTAAAGTCTCTGGTATAGCATTCAAGAATTATCTAGAACCACTTTGAGAAAATGGCAATTTGGTTGACATAATTATGGAATTACCCTATAGTAGACTTTATGTTGTCAGCAAACAGCTGGATACATTAAGAAGATTGATTGATTGTCACGTGTTTGTTGTCAGCTGTTTTATGAGTGATAATACTGTGAAATCGCCTGTCAGTTTAGACTACAGACACGTGTTTCGATCACATGTATTCCAGCATAAAAACTCTTTCCCAGTCAGTCAAGGGTCATTACCCATGTATTAATTTCCTAATTTCCTCAAGGAATATTTTCGTACAAAAAATGGAAATAAGATATTTTGGTCATTTTGTGTAAAACCTCAGTCCTTGTGTCCCTTAAATGGTTAAACATTCATAATTTCCACGTTTATGTTTAACATTTAGAAGGGTGTAACTCAATTAAAAAAATATGACATCTACAATTTGGAATTTCTCGTTAGAGATCTTTCTTTCTCCACTCTGTCCTAGAGTAGTGATTGACAGAATTTTTGTCATCACACTTCTCTACCTGAAGAGGCGAATTGAAGCGAAACAGAGAAAAACGCAAAGCAACAAATAGAGTTTACACTCTTGAAAATACAAGTTTGTGTTTTCACAGGTCTTTGCCAAATCCTTTCATTGCATTTGGTATTCTCCTTTGCAATATTTGGATTTTCCAAAGGCTTTGGCCTGTGATACACAAAATGGGACGATATTCGCTTCAATTCGTCTCTTCAGCTAGAGAAATGTGATGACAAATATTCTATCGATCACTACTCTAGGACAGAGTGGAGAAAGAAAGATCTCTAATGAGAAAATCGAAATTGTAGAGTTTGACACACCTCCACAAATGTTATTGCTTTGTCTTTTGACTTTGCTTTGCAAATATGACATGTTTATATGAACGTTTTTCATCACAACGATGTCAAAAATCAGATTCTAGAGTATGGCACAATCTTCGTGAATCACCCTGTATACTGACTTGACGCGTGACTCAGCGCGAAAGAACAAAAAATGTCAGGCGCTCCCCACGCATGCGCGAGACTTCAAAATATCTATACTTAGGTACTCATATCCTCTGGTTCTCGAAGTCAGTTTTTATATTTTGGCTATCGGTTATAGTTTTTTAGATTTTTTCTAAAGTTCCATACTTTTTTTGTCGCTCAACTTTTCCTACAGAGTATCAATTTTAAAGACGTATACATGTCAAAAACTCCAGAATATTTACCGAAGGAATGCAAATTAAATTGTCGATTGTTCAGATCCTGACCGCTTGGAAAATCGTACAAGAGAAAACAGACAATTCTGAGAGGGTAAATGAAGATAAATCATATTGGATGACGTTTGTGTTGATCTGACGTTTCAGGGCGGAATCACAGTCCTGCAAGACAACTACCCCGGAAGCAGCTACACATACTTGGTTGCCGTGTACACCGGCTACCAGTGGAAGGCCGGTACCACGTCCAACGTCGGCATACAGCTGATTGGAGACGAGTACAAGAGTACAGTAAATATGGAGTACAGATACATTCTTTCATTACTTTCTCATACAGTAAAAAAAAAGAGGAAGTATTTTGATGCTGCGAAAAATGAATTTCTACATTTACTGTAAATATACTTAAGGCTCATTCACAATTAAAATTAAACATAACGTAAGCGTTAACTTAAAAATGTAAACGTTACAGCAAAAACAGGAACATTCACGATGGCAACATAAACATAACCTCAAAGATACTTGGTAACCATGGAAACATAACAACGACGTCATTTCCTCATATTCTGTCGTATACTTCAGCGGTCCACGATTATGTTCTGTTTGCAAATCACGTAAAAATAAGCATGAAAGTTTGGAGTTTGCAAACTTTCATGTTAACGTCTAACGGCAATGTTTATGTGAATCATTGTGAATGATTCCACTTGGTAACCTGGGCGCAAATTTCTGTGTTTATGTTATGGTTATGTTTAATTTTCATTGTGAATGGGCCTTTACACATCATATCACAACGAGGGGGCGGTATTCTATTGCAAATATTTATATCACAGTCTAGTATATACAGTCACGAAGCTCGAGTTGCTGAGGGTGCTAGAAACAATAGACTGTGCCGGTACTATTTCGCATTGTCTGTAATGAGGCGATATTAGCGATCCTAGTGGTTAGCAACTATCTATGGATGCATATTTACTACATATTGAGCTTCGTGATTGTAAATACTAGACTGTGTTTATATTCCATTGGATTCGTACATCGCTTCACAGCTAGAATATGGAACATGTCAAAAAATCTTAATAGTACTACAAAGTCTTAATAAAATTACAGTCAGAATCTATTTGAAATATATAAAGAAGAGTTTTACAATATAATCTTCTAGTACAGCACAAAAGTTTAAAATCAATACTTCATAGAACATAGACCTCATCTCGCTATCACTAAATCCATAGACGCTATATAGCCTAGTAGTTGACACAGCGTCGTTAAATAAAAACCAAACTTAAGACTTTAAACACCTAGAGTCGTCCGTTCATTTTTAGGGGAAGAGTACGTAAAATTAATGCTGTGTAAACACAGAAACCTTCTTTATTAATAAAGTAAATTCCAATTTGCAAGGCCCACATCCTGGCAGACAGCAGTCGAAGACTTCACTCGCGCAGTGCTGACAACTGGTTCGTGCTCTTCACAGCCCGCAGGCTGGGCAACATCACGCACATCCGTCTGTGGCACGACAACTCCGGACATTCTCCATCTTGGTAATTTCCTCCAATACTAAATATTTAATTAACTATAATACTATTATTGCCACTATTGTTATAAGTTCCCAAACTAACCGCTGGATCAGAGGTTTGCAGATCCTAACCCATCCATGGGCAATGTATTTCAAAACGGCGATAAAACCCTTATCTTGGCTTCATAAAGGGACAAGAGGGAAGTAAAGCTGTAGGAAAAAAAAATCCTATGCCTGATACAGGTTACAGGCACAATCTGTCAGCTCTTTACCGCCCAAGTTGAAAGCTTCGTTAAAATACTAAGCTATTATTATTATTATTATTATTATTATTATTACCATCATTAACATTACCATTACTACGATTATTACCATTATTCCATTATTATTATTATTATTATTATTATTATTATTACTACCACTATTATTGTATTTCCATCACAAGTAATGTCACTTTTCGTATTCCTACTAAAGAATTTTTTAGAGTTCACAAAATTTTGTATACTATAAATTCTAAATTTCTTTCTTCGGTCTCTAGACGCATAAAAATGCCAATATGCATGGTTGTGATTTCGATCCATTTAATGTATAGTAGTGACTATTTCACAATTGATTTAATTGCATTTTATAATCTGTAAATTTTGGCATTTTACGTTTTTTTGTATTATTCTTTATTAATTCAACACGGATCATTTTAATCTTTATTAATATTATATCTGTATTTAAGCTTTAATATAATAATATTTGTATTATTTGCATTTATTGTATAATATGCTGATCTATAACTGGCCAACAGCTGTTGACCAGCATACAAATTCAATAAATAAATAAGTAAAATTATTATTTTATTATTATTATTATTATTATTATTATTATGCCCATGCAGTCGTGAAAAATTTATGACATGGTCCTTTCATCTTTAAATTTCTTCTGGAACAAAAAGTCCTTAGTCAGCCAGTCTTGAGTTTTGACTAGCTTTGCTGTTTAGCTACTAGAGTTGCTTTAGGAAATTATTGGATAGTGCGGTAAATTCGTTCGCTTCTTAGTTACATTTCAACCACTAATAACGCCTGAGAACGCTGCACACCCGCAGCACAGCTACGACAGAGAAGTTGCCGAACAATCACGGGTACGACATGGAATTTATTTACAAAACACGAGGTTATTTAAAGCAAATAGGCAGTAATGCGTTGTAAACAAACTTTATTTGGTACAGTATGAACCATTATTATCGACAATATATTGCCATTTTTCGGGAAATTTATAAATTCCATTCTTCCAAAAATCTTTCGATTTTCTGTGTGATGAACTGTTCGAAGTTTAGTCTGCTTTCGTCCAAGGAAGTAAGGCGTTTGCCATTAAGAAATTCAGCAGGGATCTGAGTAGATAAAAGTCGAAAGAGGTAGATCTGGAGAATAGGACGGGTGGGCAAACACATCCCAGTCGAAATTCCGCAACCTTTGACGGATCAGCATAGAAGTATGTGGTCTGACATCGTCACTTATTCTTGCTGGAACTCGAACCCAGTTCTCGTCTTGCAGGTTCTGCGAGCGTGTGGTGGTGAGGGACGTGCAGCAGCGTGCAGTGTGGTCGTTCGTGGTGCGTCGCTGGCTGTCCGTGGTACACGGGCACAGCAGCCTGCACTGCGTGGTGCCTACCGCCACGGCGCAGCAGCTCAGCGACTGGAGACAGCTGATTGCCAGCCACGTGGTCATGGGCTTCCAGGAGAGTCACGTGTGGACCTGCATCTTCATGAGGTGACCACACTTCACAGATACTTCAGGTCACCTTGAGGCAACTTTAAGGCTAAGGTCCTGTTCACAAGGTACGGGAATTTATCGAAACAGGCATTTATTCGAATCGATTTCGTGCAAAGAGCAGTGTACACACGGTTCGATTTTTTCCCATACCTTAAATTTAATTTTGCACGGGAAAAAATTGAACGGTGTGTACACTGCTGTCCGCAAAAAATTGATTCGAATAAATGCCCGTTTCGAGAAACTTCTGTACTGTGTGAAAGACTCTGATTTCTACACAATCCGTCGTAAAAATTATGAACTTCATTCTAGCCTGAATGTGTTTACGCACATAAATTATGCGAGTAAACATGCGTACATAACATACGTATATTTACGCCTACACACATACTGTACATAATATAATAACATAAATTACGTACATAATATAAATACATTACATAACATAAATTACATACATAATACAACATACATTACATACATAATATATCATATGTTACATACATTTAAAAAAATTTAAATTATGCCTATGGTTTATTTAACGACGCTCGCAACTGCAGAGGTTATATCAGCGTCGCCGGTGTGCCGGAATTTTGTCCCGCAGGAGTTCTTTTACATGCCAGTAAATCTACTGACATGAGCCTGTCGCATTGAAACACACTTAAATGCCATCAACCTGGGTCGGGATCGAACCCACAACCTCGAGCACAGAAGGCAGCGCTATGCGGGCTATTCCATATGAAATCGATCAGTAAAAAATCTCGCATTTTTTTAATACTCTAATTTTTTCCCTATTTATACAAGGTTCTGAGGAGAGTGCATTTTCAAAAATATACTATCGAAAGTCAAACGGTTTTCGTGTTGTTGAGCGACAAATTTAGGGTATTTTATAAAAACAAGCCTCTTTCAGCGCTTAGAACTCTGGAACCATTTACTGCGGAACATTGAACGAGAGCTCATTTTGAAGCTGACATTTGGTAGGTTATGTTAAGAAGTAATCCTTATTTTTATTGTAGACAGAGAGACAGATAATCTGATTTTACTTACTTTTAGGGTTTTTGCCCATTTGTAAAAATGTAAAAAATATTGAGAAAAAAACCTCGCATTATTAAGAGGGATTCGGCATTGTTTGCTTAGTGTATCGGCAATAAGTTTCAAGGGTATTAAATAAATTATTTTCACACGCCTAGACTTGAACGGTGCAGTACCGCACGCACTGGCCGAGAGCTGAAGATAAGCGAGCGTTGGGCGTCATTTTACTCCTGTGTTTATGAAAACTTGTGATAAAGCTAGCCCACCTATGCGCTACTAGACGACACATCACGTGTTTGTCTCCTGGCCTTGCTTGCCTAGGCTAGCTCCCGCCTCACAGTCAGCTGGTTAGCTCACGCGCGTACTATTGATTTTCTTTATTTGATATTTTCAATACTTTATCAACGGTGCACCAGTAAAAACTATGTGTTTATTTATACTTGCAATGCGGAATCTAACTATATATTTTAAAAATATTTTTTCGTGAGGAAAGGCGTCTTAATTAAGAAAAATCTAAATTTCTCCATTTCCATAAAAAGTAAGAAAAACTTTTACATATCAATATAAACTTTAATTTCTCAGCATCAAAATAAACCGTGATTTTGATCATTGGGTGAAAGGGTTTCGGAGCCACAACAGTTTAAAGTTGCTAATTTTATGAAAATACGATAAATTAAAATATTTTTAATTGAAACACTATGAAGTTCTGATGCCTCAAACTTTGCACAAAGCATTGTATCACAGTTGTCAACGGACAGAAAACGTTTCATTGTATTTAAAAATTGCAAGGTCAATTTTCTCTATATTTCGGTCGATTTGAGATGGAATAGCCCGTATCGGCTACGCTACCCAGGGCGACTGTTACATACATAATAATTATGTGTGTACATTACATACATCACGTAATATATCGTAGTTTGATTTAATGAAACCTCCTATGTGACAATACAGAAAATATTCTTTCAGAAGGAAGAAAAAATTAATTAAATATCAATAGGCCTACACTGAGCCTCGATGATGTCATTGATGAGCATTATATTCACCAATGTATTCTACATGATTATTTCATATTCTTATATAGTCGGCCTCGGTAACGTAGTTGGTATAGAGCTGGCCTTCTATGCTCGAGGTTGCGGGTTCGATCCCGGCCCAGGTCGATGGCATTTAAGTGTTTAAATGCGACAGGCTCATGTCAGTAGATTTAATAATCCGTGGCGCTACAGCCCGTGAAGGGCCTAGACCGACCAGCCGACTGCTGGCCTCACGCCCACATGTCGAAGCAGAGGTGGACGATCATCCAACCAGAATGGAGGTATAGTGTGGTTAGAACGATGATCCCCCAGCCGTTATAGCTGGCATTCGCAACCGGATTTCGCTACCTATCGTAGCTCCCCAAGTGCATCACGATGCTGAGTGGGCACCGGTCCCATACACTGGCCGAAATTTCATGAGAAAATTTCTTCCCCCATGAGGACTCGAACCAGCGCGCATTCCGTTGTCAGTAGATTTACTGGCATGAAAAAGAACTCCTGTAGGACAAAATTCCGGCACACCGGCGACGCTGATATAACCTCGGCAGTTGCGAGCGTCGTTAAATAAATCATTTTTTTCTTATGTACGCCCAGTGTTTAATTTTTTCCTCCTGAAAAATTATTTTCTGTACTGTCACAAAGGAGGTTTCGTAAAAACGATGATATATTACATAACATACAATACATAGCATACATTATATACAGAACATATATACACACACTGGCATGATTCCTGACATTTTTTCAGTATATGGAATGCATGGAATGCTGAACCATTCAGTTCCAGAAACTTGCAGTTTTGTTGATACGCCCTTCTGGCATAATGTCCTCGATGTGAAAAATAAAACACTAAATACAGACTGATGTCGCCATCTAGCTTAGAACCATCATATTTCAGCTGTTTTGCTATACATTTAAGACAATTTGTGACAGTAAAACATGCTGCAAAGTTTACCAATACTTGAAATTAAACATTATGTTAGAAATGACAAGTTACTATACGGAGGTTATAGAGATAGTACAGTATATTATCTACCAACAACAAAATTAATGTGAAATGTAGCTCTTTAAATTCTCTCTGACAGAATTAGTTTTTCCTGAAGGTAGTAATTTATTCCTCCCGCCCGGCAAGTCCTTCAACTGATGACTGAAGGCTGATTTCAGGCACCCCCGCAGTGGCTACACCAGGGTGCAGCGCCTCACAGCGGCCCTCAGCGCCCTCTGCACCTCCATGCTCCTCAGCATGCTGCTGTGCGGACCTCCGACAGGAGACCCTTGTAAGTGTCCACCTAATCCTAGTGTTGATTTCAGGGAAAGTGTTAGGGCAATACAATAGTTTCGCATAATTTTCTCCAATAGTAATTTGAAAATGTTAAGGACACTTGTCTTGGTGGAGTTTGCCAGCTGTTCCATATGCTTTATCTTACCTCAAAAGAAATTTACTGTTTTCTAGAATTCTAGCAGATAGACAAACAAATTTTTTTACCAGATCCTGCGCAGTTTATTGCTACCAAACACAATACGTAACTAAGATTATTTCCTTTCAGTTGACTATAATTAAACACTGGAGTGAAAATTTCTGATTTTTTTTTTATTCGTCTGATAATATTTTCTCAGAATAGTACATTATGCATATTGCTACAAGTTTCATACGACTTTTTATGCTCGACCATATTTCTAACTTGAAATTATTCATAAGTATTCATGTTATTCTTATCTGACTGGGGAGCGGAACTGACCTTGTGCAATACCTCGTAAATTGTGAGATGTACGCAGACGCGAAAGTATTGATTTTTTCCGAGAAACAAATGTCCACATTGACCTTGCTAGGCCATAAGAACCTACAGAGATAACATTGAAATAAAATTAGACATTGAAAAACGAGATGACAAATTGTATTTATTTGAATATTATTAACAATTAACGCTAATTATTATAGTAACAGAACATAACCTTCTGCGACAGTATTGGATTTCCAGCCTCCGTGACGTTTCCCTAATTGTCTTTCGATTGCATATCCGAGAATAATCGATACTTGCGCTATCATATAGCTACAGTGGTGTTTTCTGATTGATGGAACACCTGAACTTTAATGAATAGGTGTACTTTAATGAGGTGCATTAAAGGGCTGCTACCAGGTGTATAATAAATTACTACATTTCGGCGTGGTCGAGCATAAACAATTTATCACAGCTTAATGAAAATTTTATTACATTATTACTAGTTTGACGTTGTAGGTGAAAGCTATTTTAATTACCTTGTTTTATAATTAATATCATAATTTAGACTGTGTTCATAAATTTAAAAACAATAAATAAGACTTTATATAAAAAAATCTTTGATCTCCAATTTCAGACAAGTAATAAACAATGCATATAAAAATGTTGACTAATTTTTTATATATAACTCCCACAAGAATAGCTGCCCTTCAGTAAGGGTTGCCAAAACACACAGCATACTAAACAAATAAAAATAAACATTTGTGTTATCAGTATTTGTGATTATTATTTTCCAATGGAAGCTACTCTTGGGAAGTACTTTTATTCAATAATTATTATTAGTAATCAGAGAGAATATAAAGAAATTTAGGTGTACAGGTGATTACGTAAAATCTGAACAGGATATTTCATTACGTCTGTAGCAGTAATTTTCAAAATATTTAAAGGAATTCCAAAAGACTTAAAACATTCAACTGAGTATTTTGAAATTGTTCCCCTTGCTGCGAACAATAGCCCAAATACTTCAATCTGTCCTTGTATATGATAATAATCCCTAAAGTATTGAATTGTAGGGTCATAGATGGTCTTCTTTTCTTCATGTACTGCTACAGATTGTTCAACTGCATTACAAAGTGCAGTTTCTGAAAAAATGGTACCATAAGAGGAAAAATATAAATGTTCATTCTATGGCTTAATTATTGTCAACTGCAAGAAAATAACCCTAGTTACTTACTGTGGTATCAGTCAACTCAGGAGGGACTGTTTTATGGTTGTTTAAAATTTTGTCTATCTCGTATAGTCCTAGAGAAAATTCAATTTATTTCGAGTTAAGATAAAACATTTGGAAAATCTGGCACACTCTAGCAAGTGTCCGAAAACCTAAGTCGTTTGGAACAGTGTTCGGTGAAATTACCAAAGTATTTGGACTTGAACTTGATAGTTCAATTGACGCAGAACTATTCTTTAACAAATGGATCAATTTGTTACCCAGGTTTAACTTAAACGAACCATGCATTTCTTCAATTATACAATGCTCCAAAAATACCGAGAAAAATTGACTCGTGCAAACAAGCAGGAATAAAACGGAATCAAAGTGTTGCTTCGTGCGTGATACAGGTTGTCCCATTTAATTTGCTCAGCCCAAAATATATTTTTTTTAGACTTTAAATTAATTTTTTTCAGCTGCCGGCGTAACTCAGTCGGCTATGGCACTTGCCTACCGATCCGAAGTTGGCCTCGGGCACAGGTTCGATCCCCGCTTGGGTTGACTATCTGGTTGGGTTTTTTCTGAGGTTTTCCCCAAACCGTAAGTCGAATGACAGGTAATCTATGGCGAATCCTCGGCCTCATCTCGCCAAATACCATCTCACTATCACCAATCTCATCCACGCTAAATAACCTAATAGTTGATACAGCGTCGTTAAATAACCAAATAAAAAAATTGCTTCAAACAAAAGTAGAATGGGTAAGCTTATATCTTTCTTGTAACCTTGTTCATTAAGAAAATAATATAAGTAATGACCATTTTTTTATTTTTACGATGTATTGGAGTTGTGTCCCGCGCCGTGGCGTCGTGGTCTAAGGCATCCTGCCTAGGATTCGCGTTACGGAATGCACGCTGGTTCGAGTCCTCATGAGGGAAGAAATTTTCTCATGAACTTTCGGCCAGTGTATGGGACCGGTGCCCACCCAGCATCGTGATGCACTTGGGGAGCTGCGATAGGTAGTGAAATCCGGTTGCGAATGCCAGCTATAACGGCTGGGGGGAGATCATCGTGCTAACCACACGATACCTCCATTCTGGTTGGATGATCGTCCATCTCTGCTTCGGCATGTGGGCGTGAGGCCAGCAGCTGGCTGGTCGGTCTAGGCCCTCCACGGGCTGTAGCGCCACGGATTATTATTATTATTGGAGTTGTATAAATTCGTTCGCTTCTCCGCCACGTTTCAACCACTAATAACGCCTGAGAACACTGCGCACCCGTAGCACAGCTACGACAGAGAAGTTGCCGAACAATCACGGGTACGATATGGAATTTATTTACAAAACATTAAACACGAGGTCATTCAAAGCAAAGAGGCATTAACGTTTTGTAAACAAACTTTATTTGGCCGGTACGAACCATTACTATCGACAATATATATCACCATTTCTCTGTAAGTTTCTAAATTCCATTTTTTTTTTTTTTTCAAAATCTGGTGGTTTTCGTGTGTAACTACAGGGCTGGACTGATCATATTAGGAAGTTTAAATGCAGAAAACAAAGAACGGACGTGGCAAAATTTTCCTTTGTTAACTGCACAATAGTAGAGTGGAACAGGTTACTTGCGGCAATATTTCAGGCTGGTCCTCTCAAAATCAATGCATTTAAGGAAAGGTTGAGAAGATTAGACTGAAAATTTAATTATAGGTGCAGTGTAATTATGTAAGTTGTGTCATGTAATTAATTAAGTTGATATGTAATTAATTATGATGATATGTAATTAATTAAGGTGACTTGTAATTAAGCTGATAATAGTTGGGTTTAATAGAAGTACTTATTATAGTAGGCGTTATTATAGCATAGTTTTTATTTATAGTCCTAGGTTTAATGCATTTATGTAATTATTTATTTATTTATAATTAGTATTAAATTTGCGTTTATTTTATTTTTTATTTGCTGTAATTATTGTAATTTTATTATTGTAATATTATTGTATATGATGTAGGGCCTATAACTTATGTAGGGCCTATACACATGTAGGTTGTATTGTAAAATTAGGTATTTTATGTTTTATTATTAATTGTAATTATTGTGTTAAATTGTATTGTGTATTGTATAATTGTATTGTGTATTGTAATTCCATTGTGTATTGTTTATATTGTGTATACCACTGCCACCGGGTGCTTGCCCACTTGCAGTGCAAATAAGTGCATACATACATACATACATACATACATACATACATACATACATACATACATACATACATACATACATACATACATACATACAAACAAAAGCAATTCCCATGTATACTTACAGCTGTTTATACATCCATCGGTTATTCACGGTTTATTAGTAACGTTTTCTGTCCCAACTCTGCATAAATCTCGTATAAAAATTGGCGAAAACGTAATACGGCGAACGCCAGTAGGGGAAGTTATCCCCACCCACATGAAATGTGCATTCGACACAACACTAGCCTATCACGTAGAGTGTCTGATGAGCTAGGAGGGGAAAAGTGGAAAGGGTCGTGGGCGGAGCTTAGCGTTCGCCGTATTACGTTTTTACTTAAAAATTACACACGGTTTATTAATAAGACCGCTAGCATTGCCCATTTTACTTAAACAAGTTCTGTTTGAAACACTGCATTTGGTTCCTCAGTAAAAATGTATCCTGGGTGAGGAAGATAAATGGGACACCCTGTATAATCCATATGTTGAACCATTCCACTGCAGTTTGTCCCGATGCGACACAATTCCTACGGTTGTTGGGTACACTTTTTTTTTACTTGGTTATTTAACGACGCTGTATCAACTACGAGGTTATTTAGGATTGGTGATACGAGATGGTATTTTGGTGAGATGAGGCCGAGGATTCGCCATACATTACCTGACATTTGCCTTACGGTTGGAGAAAACCTCGGAAAAACCGAACCAGGTAATCAGCTCAAGCGGGAATCGAACCCGCGTCCGAACGCAACTCCGGATCGGCAGGCAAGCGCCTTAGCCGACAGAGCTACGCCGGTGGTTGGGTACATTTCTAGTGGTTACTACGTTCGCTGTATGGTTCCTGTACAACTTCTACAACAGACAGTAAGAATGATTGTGAATTATAAATAATAGTGAAATTATGGCTGGGCAAATGAGAATGTCTCGGGGAAACGTGTCTCAATACAGACTTTATGAACCACAAATTCCATTTTTCTAACTGAACGACTATTGCCAAACAACAGGTCTCTAATTTGAAAGTCTCTCGTTTCTGCCTCTGATTGCAGCGTCCCAGCTGGGTGAGGGAAGCTTCCAGTTTCCAGCCAGGCAACTCATCATGACACTCGCAGCGGCGTTCTTATCGTCTCCTATAACCTTCCTCTTTGTTCTTCTCTTCAGGTACGTCAAAGCACTCGGCTGTTATAAATAGCGACATGCGAGCTTTTAACAGTCCTATTCTATAAGAAGGGAACTTTTCAAATTTATCAAATTCAAACTCTTCTTCAAAATCCGTACACTGGTAGCTAATGTCAATACTAACGAGACACACAAATGATGTTCCAAAACTGGCATTAAACCAGCGTTTGAGTGGCCCTTTTGTCAGGCGATTGGAACATACGTGCTTCACAAGGTTTCATGTGGTCCTTCATTTGTCATAAACTAGACATTTACACCAATTTCTTTATAAAAATTGGATATTCTCTGCTAGACAAGAAAAGAAATAAAAATATCGAAAGGGAACTCAACATTTTTTTTCGGAATATGTATTATATATCTTTCTCGTGTTAAATATTACTGCAACTGGTTAACATGTTTCGGTCTATTATTGACCTTCTTCAGAACTGTTTGTTGCTGGTCTTGGCGTCTTTTGTTTTGTTTCCTGTGGGTGTGTTTGTGTAGTGTAATGTGGAGTCAAAGAGTGTGTGTGTTCTGAAATTGAGTTGTGTGTTGAGAATTTCATTTGGATGTGTTTTTGTGTGTCTGTATATTTCGTATTGTTCTAGTATGTTTAGTTTCTGGCTTTTTGGTTGGATGTGTAGAATTTCCATGTCTGTGTTGATGTCTCTGTAGGTGTGGTTAGCATTTGTGATATGTTCTGCATATGTGGAGGTGTTTTGTAATTTTGTTATGGCTGTGATGTGTTTTTGTAACGTGTTTGAAATGGACTGCCTGTCTGTCCTATGTAGAAGTTGTTGCAGTGTTACATTTGAGTTTGTATACGCCTGTGTGGTTGCATTTGTTTGTTTGTGTGTTGAGATGTTTTTGTAAAGTATTATTTGTTCTGTATGCGATGTTGTAATTTAATTTCTTGAATGAGATTGCAATCTTGTGTGTTTTTGTTTTCGTATGTCAGTGTGATGTATTTTTTGTGGTCTTGTGTTTCTGTTGTATTCTTATGTTTTTTGTGATTATGTTTTGTCTTTCGTATTATTTTGTCTATTATGTTAGGGTTGTATCCGTTTTCTTGTGCTACTTCTACATAGGACAGAGAGGCAGATCACTTCAAACACGTTAAAAAGAACACATCACAGCCATAACAAAATTATAAAACACTTCCACATATGCAGAACACATCACAAATGCTAACCACACCTACAAAAACAACAACACAGACATGGAAATTCTACACATCCAACCAAAAAGCCAGAAACGAAACACACTAAAACAATACGAAATATAGACACACAAAAACACATCCAAATGAAATTCTCAACACACAACTCAATTTCAGAACACACAGACTCTTTGACTCCACATTACACTACACAAACACACCCCCACAGGAAACAAAACAAAAGGCGCCAAGACCAGCAACAAACAGTTCTGAAGAAGGTCAATAATAGACCGAAACATGTTAACCAGGTACAGTAATATTTAACACGAGAAAGACATATAATACATATTCCGAAGTGATATAGTGTTAAACGTTGTGTAATCAAGATGTATCAACATTTTTAACTTCAAAGAAAAAAAACACAAATATAAAAATAATTGGAAAAAATATATCGAACGAATGGAGGACTGCCACATCCCAAAATTAGTACTGAGCTATAGACTGAAAGACATAAGAAAAGATGGCAGACAGAGGAAGAGTGGGTAGGCCACCAAAGGGGAACAGAGAAGTAGAACTTCAACTGAGAACGATTCAATCCGGCATCGGAACTAGAATCCGGTGTGGCTTAGTGGATAAAGCGTCAGCATGTAGAGCTGAAAACCCGAGTTTTAGTCCCTGTGCTGGAAAGAATTTTTCTGTTTTATCCATTCTTCACCATATACAGTACAAATTTAATAATGCATGTCTTAAAACTCTTCTTATAATGTCCTTGCGCAGAAAAACTGCCCCAAAGAAAGAGAAGTACTTTCATGAAGCAGATGTGATCATGTACAGAGAAGATTCATCTCATGCTGAAGATGACATTGGTCAAATATCATCCGAATCAAAGCATACAGGTAGGCAATCTCTATGTAACAAATTTTGTTTTATATGTACCCTATACCAAATTATTATTTCATTATGTACAGGGTAAAATATCTTTCAATCTCTTCAGATGAAGGTTTAAATCTAAATGCCAATCCACATATCGTAGTGCCTGAACATATTGCATACGATAGAGGTAATGTTTCAGATAACGTCGGCAAGTTGTGTATGATGTAGCTATCTCTGGGACAGTCGTCTAAGGCCCAGTTGTACGATCGCGGAATAAATCTTGGAATAGTTATTCGTGGAATAGCCTAACCATAGAATAAATGGACTACCGTGTTGTATGACGTTCGTTTATTCCAAGGTTACCTATTCCATAGTTAGCCGAATTGGAACAGAGGTTGGCAACACTTTACATAGTGTTTTGTTTTATGAAGTGCAATAATTGTTTACATTATTTTTCTACGGAATTTATTATAAAGAAATGAGTAAATCAAAACGAATTAGAAATCAAAACTATAATATTGAAGATAAACTTGGTGAGATGGCTAGTTGAGATGGTGACTGATTATGGGAACGTGCTGGAAAACAAAAAGACCGATGCCATAACCTCAAATCAAAAGGTAAGAGCATGGGAGTCTATTGCTAGGTTATTTAATGCTCAGACAAAAAATGCACAACAGCTTCGTCAGAAGTACGCTTCAATAAAGAAAGAGGCAAGGAAATATGCAGCAAAGAAAGAGACAGTATAGGCTCCAGACGGGCGGAGGTCCTGCAGATACAGTTAAAACAAATATGTTATTTGAAAAAGTACTTGAAACGATCAAACTCTCTGCGGAAGGACACGACAGCATATATGATTCCGATCTACTTTCATGGCAAGCGAATTAAATAGTCGTTTCTTCTTGGAAGAAATTAGTGTAGATGAGCCAATAGAAGTGACATTAGAATCTGCCTCAGAAGCAGTGACTGCTATTAACGTTGCGAATGTTCTTGATGACACTGCTCCTGAAGTTGGAACAAATAGTATAGGAGTAAATATACTCCACAAATGCTGAAATCTCCCTTACATCCCGCTCTACAAGCAAAGAAATGTGCAAGTGTGGAACAGGACCCGATATCTAGCGACAATGGCATGCTAAACATCTCTCTTCTTCAGTCACATGAAGAATCTTCTTCCACAAACATATCATATCATCATATTCATTTAATAGGTTAGGTCTATGCCTTATTTTCTTTTGTTTATTTATTTATTTCAAATATACAGAATAAAGAAATATAATTACAAAACAAACAAAGAGAAATACAAATAAAATAATACAAGCTATATAAAAAGAAGATACAGTAGTATTAACAAAATTTGAGACCGAATGAGCAGCGCTCGTGCTCGGTCGCAGTTCAGATATAATATTAAAATAAAAAATAATAATATAAATAAATAAGTAAAATAAAATAGGAACTAAAATATAATTACAGCGGCAATTGAATTATATAATATAATATTAACACTATAGAAGAATAATATCGCACGTGAAAAGTAGGACTAATATATATTTCAAAATTATAGAATACAAATATAATATAGGTTGATTAATTCATACACATAGGCTATAAATTTATTTAATCAAATTGAAGATATTAACACGTTTCTAATTTTCTTCTTATATGTTAGTGGGTTACATGTTAGAAGTTCTGGGTGTAATTTAGTTAAAGCATTGTACAACCGAGGGCCAAAATTAATGCTATGCTTTAGACCAGCAGATATGAGATATTTAGGTTCTACTAATGTTGAATTAATATTTCGTCTTGTGTCATAATTGTGTCTGTAATACAAACTTATTACGATTTTTATGATAAAATTTTTAATTTGTTCAATACTAAATACATTAAATTCAGAATAAATTAATTTAGTTGGATAATCGAAACGTTTCTTCAAACAAATTTTAATTATTCGTTTTTGTAGTAAATTTAACGGACTAAGATTAATTTTTGTACTTCCACCCCAAACAATTATACCATATTGAATGATAGACTGAATAATGGCCAAATAAACATTTCGTAGAACTCTAATGGGTAAGTAGCATCGAAGATTAACGAATTTATAAATTGTTTTACTAAGCCTCTTACAAAGATAAGTAATGTGATGAGGCCATTTTAAATTCTGATCAATAATGATACCCAGATATTTTACATACGTGGCTTCTTTCAAAGGTGGACATTTACAACTTTTGGGATCTAAACAATTTTCACTGTGTATTATTAGTCTATATTTATCGCTAAATTTTAAATTTTGAACACTGGCAGCTGTTAACGAAAAAGGAACTAAAGTTGATTTAGATATATTTAAAGAAAGGAAGTTGGAATTAAGCCATTTTAACAATGTTTGTTTCCGCATTCTCAAAAATACAATATATAATAATTCATCATCACTATCGGAATTATTAACGTCTAATGTTGCTGCCAATTTTATAGTTTATTCTCTAGATAACGATTTAACAGCGACTGAAAGCATGAAATAGCTTATTCGGGAGATAACCTTCGAATAACGCATTATCCCGAGTTCGTACAACACATTTCTCGCATAACCATGGAATTAATTTCAACAGGATTTTATTCCGCGCTGGTACAACTGGGCCTTTCTTTTTAGAACTTGCCATCATAGCAGCTTCGGTTTCTAGAACACGCCTATGGCCACCAGTGCATGGCATGCTAACAGATCTACTTTCTTCAGACGTTCAGTACCTTATCAGCTTGTAATTTGGAATTCTCCAAACGTCATACTCATGGTTAAAACCACGTTGAACTGACGTTACACTTTCAAATTTTACAAACCGCAATATATTTCGCCGTCTTTGCTAAGACAAATGACAATCTGACTTTTGTTCTTAAAAAACCTGATAAAAAGCTCCCGTGTTTTAACATTACATTGAATCTAAATAACGTTTGTGTAATACTTGATATAGTATTAATATCAATCTTACTTAATGTCTTTACAAATATATCGGACTGTATTCTTTGAGATGATAGAAATTCCTAAATCAAAAGTTGAAAAGTATTTATTTTCTCAAGTTTCGTCAGAAATAGTAAAAATTCTATTATAGTCCTTGCCTTAAATAATAACAAATTTTCAGTTTATTTTGACTCTATTGCCATTTTCTTTCCATGTGTATCTGTAATGAAAGCAGGAAAGGAGAAGAAGAAATGGTGGGAGTCCTTCCTAACCTTCGTCACCATGGAGCCACTCATCATAGTGGACACAACGGAATCTGGAAACGGTCCAGCTACCAGAAGACGTGCAGATCAACATGGCGTTCGAAACACGAAAATAAGGAAATGGAAGAAACAGGATAAGAAATCTTATTGGTTTCCTCATTGGTTAATTTATGTTGTATGGTAAGTATGAAAGGAAATAGTGTAACAGCTAGTGGTGGACACGTCAATGTTACTATGGTCGAAATTGCTTTAATCCCTCCAACGTAAGATCCGCTTTTAATACGGACTCTGCTAAAAACTGTTGTATTGTAACTTATTGTTAGTTTCTAGAATCTGAGATTACATTTCATAGATAGCTAAATGCTTTCAGTTTTATTTCATTTTTTCCCCTTTCCTTTTTTCATTTTCTCTTCTTCCTGCTTTATATTTCGTCTTCTTTTCTTCTTTTTCTTTCTCATACTTGTTTTTCTTCTATTTTTTCTTTGTATTCATCTTTCTTTTCTTTCTTTTGTCTTCCCTTTATCATTCGCTTAACATCGATAGCTAAATAAATATTCACATGAAACTTGAAATCCAAGACTTCAAGCTTTGCTTCAGTTGTGTCTTTGCTTCTTCAAGCTTGTAATAAAATATAAAGTTCCCAGCATCTCCAAGCTATCGTCTCCATTTTCAGGAATATAAAGCAGGTATGGTGGAAAAATTTGCGAGCTAATGCACTGAATAGTTTGGTGAGCCTAATCTTCTTGCATATTATGTTCATTTTTCACACCCCTTAACAGCGCAAAATAATACTAGTCGAAAAATTGAAGTTTTTCAATAAAATGTCCCTACCTAATACCGGTAATTCATTAAGTTTTCACCTTCTTTTAACGAGAAGCGTTAATGCTCGAATGTCGAATGATTAAAATGTTACGAAAATTTCAACATCTGAACATCAGTTGCTTAGCAACGGCTCATTCAGATGAAACACGATAATCTCACTATGAATACTTGTACAGATATGAGCTATACATTCAATATAGAAATAAATAAATGATTATCATTAGCAATACTACACATGAATTATATTAAATTTATTTCTTGTCATATTCACTATCCTTATAGGTAAGAACCAATTCCTTAAAATCTAAATATCACAATAACAACCAACAGAGAAAATAAAAGCTTCCAGTGGTGGCTGTTGATCATGTTGCAGCGTTCACAACGACCAAATTTTTCCCGGACATTAAAATTTTGTTTAGGCTATATTAAATAACTAAACAAATTTTAAGTTTTCTTCTCGTCCAATTTAAATATATACATTTTTTTATTTATAGATCATTCAAGAATTCGAGTATAAAATAATCAGCGTTTATAAAATTCATCAAATTGTGAATACTTCAGAAGTGATCGTTGTGTGGCTCAAACAACAGCCAGATTTGTGTAGCGGCTGGTATTGAAGGTAGGCTGAGTTCAGGTTTCCCTATCCCAGCAGTTAACACAGCTGGTCGCGGCACAGCTCTTGCAACTACCGGAAGAAAATAGTTCTTGTATTTGCCCGTAGATTGCAGAAGTGACCTTTCCGAACTATTCCGAACTTACACATTCGCTGGATGACTCGTGACTTGAGACGAAATTGTCAGATTTTTTCCGAGTCTTCGTTTCTCACGTGGTTTCTCACTTCCTGACTTCCTGTTTGCTGACCAACGTGTAGCTAGGTGAGCATGTGGTCCAGTCATTTTATAATCGTGTGAAATTCATTTAATCCTCTCTTAAATATTTAGTTTTTGTTGGAATTTAAGTAGTTTTATGTGAATTGTGCTGCATAATACAATTTTTTTATTGGATGTGATATTTCCGTAAAGTTTGTGACATAGGTACGTAGGCATATAACGTTATGAATTTTGTAAGTTGGTTAAAAAACAGGAACTTTTCTGGAGTTTAATGAGTTTTATGTGAATTGTGGTAGTTATCACAATTTTTATAGTGCAGTGATGTTTTCTTCAAGTTTGTGATATACGTGCGTTTACCATTATGAATTCTGTAAATATTTTACAAAACAAGAACTTCTCTGTACTTTCTGATGAAGAAAAATAAAAAATTAAAGAACTTGGTAGACCATTGCCTGATCTAAATATTTTCCAGACAGTTACTACGGGGAAAATACAGTTCAAGAGAATTTTTAGAAAGGAAATTTACAATACTCATGACTGGCTTTGTGGTTGTGAAGTGAAAAACGCACTGTTTTGTTTTCCATGTATTTTGTTTGATGGGGAATAGTCGTGGACAAGAACGGGCATTACTGATATTAATCATTTAAGTACCAGCATTGGATTAAAATGTTCATGACCATGTACTGATAAAGGTAACTATTTCTACCCCTCTCATCACAGAAAGTGCAACAAGACCCAAACTTCACCAGCCGCCACTGAAAGCTTCACGCAATTTTTCTCTTGTTTTTCACCGAATGAACTCATTGAACGATATAAAAATTATCTAACAATTCGATAGTTCTTAATAATGGAACAATTATTCAGTAGTTTTCTTATGGGCTCCACACACACTGCTTTATCTTCATTTTTTAATTACTCAACTATAATAATTTACAGTACATTTTCAGCCCTCGTATCCTTGCAGGGCGGTGATCATCGTGACCGTCGCAGCGTGCGTGTCTTTGTTGATGTACTTCGGGTTCCTGTGCGGAAAAGTGGAGAGCAGCATGTGGGTAACGGCCGTGGTGGGCACTCTCCTGCTCAGCGTGCTACTGTTCCAGCCACTCAAAGTGTTCCTCATCGCACTCATCCTCTCACTCCTCAAGGTACCTAACACTTTTCAATACTGTGCTGCAGTGATTTGGAGCAATGATGTAATGTGAAGAAATTGTGCAGAAGCAGCCCAGCACCTGGCAGTGTATAGGCGCCGTGCCCACCCACCAAGGCCGGGAGCACCGCCTGATGTACGCCCAGCTGGTCAAGAAGGCGAGGGAGCAGAAGATGTACCGGCCGCCCACCAACGTCGAAATTTTGGTAAATAGACTACATTAATAGAGTAACACGAAACTGCTAATTCTAGATTCAGTTTGGCTAATAATTTTAGTATTACTAAAATATGGATCACGATACGTTAAGGATGCGAGCTTTTAAAACAGGATTGTTTGCAACCATTTATAAATGTTATTGAATGACAGTAACTGACAGTATTTGGTAATATGCAGATAACGCTAGTTGCTTGCTAGATAGACCTATCATCATCGCTTATTCACTTGCAAGTATATCGCGCAACAGTCGACAGATGGCAGCAGCAGTATACCTAGTAAGGTTTATCTTGTCTCAGTAGCAATAAAACCAAGTCCCTTCAAATGAGGGTGGAGATTATAGGAGGGTTGTAAATTTTCAGGATTCCTTTCAAAACCTTGTTATTGTACAGGCTGCCGGAACTCAGTTTCTTGAAAGACAAGCTCAGTGACGGAACTACACAGTACGAAGAGAGATATTTTGTTATGTTATTTTATTTTGCGCTACAGAATCTATCAACTAGTCCCTTCCGCCACTGGATGGATGGACGGCACCGCTCCGCTCCCCCCATCGCCATAACAACACAGACGAAGTAAGACATACCTCCTTTCTCTCTCTTTTCACAGTGAGACAAGATACATCACACAGCCTTTAGTACGCTGTGATATGTACATCTTAAAAACCCGGTATATTTTATTATACTTTCCCAAACTATTGAATAACAAACTGGATTAAAGCTAAATTAAAAGAGCTCATTACACATTAAAGGACAAAACTAAAATTCTTTCAATCATTTATTATCATAATACACTACTCTCTTAAATTGAACGAGCATATAATTATATGGAAATTAATTCAGTAGCTACCACAAAACCGGTTGTTCTGTATGGTTGTGAAACTTGGACTCTCACTTTGAGAGAGGAACAGAGATAAAGGGTGTTTGAGAATAAGGTGCTTAGGAAAATATTTGGGGCTAAGAGGGATGAAGTTACAGGAGAATGGAGAAAGTTACACAACGCAGAACTGCACGCATTGTATTCTTCACCTGACATAATTAGGAACTTAAAATCCAGACGTTTGAGATGGGCAGGACATGTAGCACATATGGGCGAATCCAGAAATGCATATAGAGTGTTAGTTGGGAGACCGGAGGGAAAAAGATCTTTGGGGAGGCCGAGACGTAGATGGGAAGATAATATTAAAATGGATTTGAGGGAGGTTGGATATGATGACAGAGAATGGATTAATCTTGCACAGGATAGGGACCAATGGCGGGCTTATGTGAGGGCGGCAATGAACCTACGGGTTCCTTAAAAGCCAGTAATGACATTACTTATGGTCTGCCTGTACATTTCAGTGCAAAGGACAAATATGTTGAGAAACAGCGGCAATATCTTGTGACGGCGAAATAATAATAATAATAAATAATAATAATAATAAATAATAATAATAATAATAATAATAATAATAATAACGTAAATTCATTCGCTGTCCACCGTTGTGGCTAAGGGGTTAGCGAGTCTAACTCCGAACCCTGCGGGCCCGGGTTCGATTACCGGTCGGGACGAGTTGCCTGGGTGAGGTTTTTTCGGGTTTTTTCCCCTCACTCCTATGGATGAATATCAGGTAACTTTATCAGGTGATTGGAACCCCACTCATCTTTGCCACTTCCTTTCCTCCCCTATCGTCCTTTTTATTCATCATCCCGTTACTTCTGGTTTTCAATCGCTCTACAGGCGGCCCTCCGAAGCTGCTGGCTCTCTCGACCGGCCTCCGTGGATTGTATTCATGTGATGATGGATAGCTTCTGCAACTGAACCCGGGACAAAACTTCTCTGGGGGGGGGGGACTTCCGCCTCGGACCGTTAAGGGAGTCCTGAGGGGGTTTCCGAAGCAGGAGTAGAGTATGGATTCTGTTGGCTGTAGGGACCGGTCGTTAAGGAGGTCAAGTGGTTAGGTCGGTGCGCGTAGAGGATCGGTGGGAACGCAACCCATCCCATAGAGGGGGTGTACAATAGAAAAAATACTGATATTTGACCATTTTTAAATTAATTTATTATTTTATCAGAAAGAGAATTCAATATTCAATACAATGGCCAACACCTTCCTAGGACTTATGAATCCAAATATCTTGGAGTTATTTTCGATAGTAAGTTAACATGGAGCAACCATTTGAAATACATTTCTGAAAAAGCTCGAAAAAAAGATTCTCCCTTCTGAAAAGACTAGCAGGAAAGAAATGGGGATGCTCTAGGAACACTTTGAATACAACATACAAAATGTTTATACAGCCAGTGCTGACATACTGCGGAGAAATTTTAATTACTTCACCTTTCATAAACGAAATAGAATATGTTCAAAACCAAGCTCTCAGACTCATTACTGGTGAAATCAAAACAACTCCAGTAGATTCTATGAGATTCCACAATAATATTAACAGCATCAAAATGACATATAGAAGAAAAAGCACTGATTCAATATGAAAAACTTATCAGATTACCAGGAAACAATTGGTATTCATACAGTCCTCTCTGTAGATTGAAAAGTCAAAAAAGTTTCATATCCATTGTTCAAGAATTAAAAGAGAAAATCAATATCCCGAATTTAAAAGAAAACTTATAAATTAAACCAAACTCTTTAACTCTATTAAACATAGAATATAATCTAAATTTAACAGAAGAAATACTAAAATCAGAAGTAAACACTGAAATACTAAAACAATTGTCTTTAGAGACAATTAATATTAGGTACCCTCCACAAAACTGGCTTCATTTAAATCCTTGATCTCCAGAGAACAAGGTGCAGGTGCAGATGTTACGTGCTGTCTCTTCTCACTTTATAGACCTCTTGGATATGGAACAACAAGTTTTGATGGAGAAATCATTGCAATAAGTGAAAGTCTCAGGAATCTTCTATGCCACATCAGTAAATTTAGGAATGCAGTTACATTGTCAGACTCCAAAGCAGCTATTCTATCAATAGTCTCTAAACACACACCTTCATCTCAAACAACAGACATAACTAAAATGCTCTCTCAATTAATATCACTCAATAAAAGAATTGTATTCCAATGGATACCATCCCATTGTGGAATCCTGGGAAACGAGAATGTGGATGCACTAGCAAAGAAGGGCAGCACTGCTACTTACAGACCTGTTACTAAATCTACGTATTACTCTGTGAAGAGATTTATTAAATCTACATACTTAGACTTCAACAAACAAAATTTGATAACTCAATCCCAAGGGAAAAAATGGAACTCTCTGCATCATAATCCACAGTTAATTCCCGATTTACCACGAAAATCGTCTGTAGCTGCATTTAGATTGGCAACAGGCCATGATTGTTTGGCCAAACACCTGCATAGAATTGGAATATATCAGTCCCCTAACTGCCCATTGTGCAACTCAAACCAAGAAATTGATTCGGAACACCTAAAAATCTGTGCTTCAATGGCTGGCCATGATAATATCTTTGAAAAATATTGGAGTGCAAGAGGTCAAATGACTTTATTGTCAAACAACAACAACAATAGACATCCAGGTCGTAGTGCGTGGTTTGTTTCCTCCCTCCCTCCTAACAAGGAAAAAATCTTTAGCTTATGTACTAATGAAATTTATTTCGTAGAATCACCTCATCTTCCTCTAACGCAGAAATAAGTTCATCTTGTTTTACCTGTAATGTAATTTCAAAATATGTACTTTGTTACGCGATTATCGGTCTCTTAAAAACCAGTACTTACTGTGGCATGCGCAGAAGCTGGAGCGCAGGGAGAGGATGCGCTTGCAGATGTCGGATCTGCTAGGCGACCTCTTCATGTTCCTGGTGTACATCGTGACGCTGTACTGGGTGGTGCTCGGCACCAGGGACAGCCTGGCGTACCATAGCACCAAGACCCTCCGAGACGTCGTCATCGTGTCGGAGAACTTCAAGGAAATCAAGTCTGGAAAGATGTGAGAACATTAGGTTAAACTAGCTTAGATGTCATCAAGAAAACGAGAACACTTTTGCGTAATCCAGTTTTGGGTCTTCTATTCCGGCACGAGAAAAATTGGCAGAAGTTTTGAAGGAAATTCCAAAAACTTCGTAAAACGTCTATAGGCCTAGGTTCAGACTGCAGGTGTTCCTATCTCTGAAATGTAATTCATTACACCATCACAGTTCATCGCTGAGAAATAACGATTAGCATGCCTCGTGAAACGCGCGAGCCCGGGTTCAAATCCTGGTTTGGACAAGATGCTGGTTGAGGTTTTCTCAGAGATTTTCCCTCAATCCATCAAGAGCAAATGCTGGATAATTTTCGTTGCTGGATTCTGAACTCATTTCATAATTATGTTGCAAAAACGTATAATCAAAATTTGTTTGAAAAGGCGACTGGATTATCCAACAAATTTGATCCATTCCGAATTGAATGTTTTTAGAATTGACCAAATTTATAAATACTCTTTAATGAAATTTTATCATAAAATAGAATGAAATTTGTAGCTCAGCCACATGCTCATAATACAAGACGAAACGAAATTCTTAAATTAGTTGAACCTAAATATTTCACATCTGCTGCTTTACTACGCAGTACAAATTATGGTCCACGGCTATATAATTCGATAATAAAATTTCATCCAGAATTGACTACTTTAAGCAATGAAATTTTCAGATCCAGAATTAAAAAAATTATATGACAGACTTCGCTGTATTATATTATGTACCATGTATTGTAAAACAAGTTTATTTCTATCCTAAGTGTATTTTTCTATTTTATCTTGGTTACTATATCAACATGACCTGCACTAATTATACTACTAATAATAATTTAATATTAATCCATCAATCTAAACATCGTCTCTTTTTTCACTCAGTTATTACTAGTATAATTATTTACTAATTTTATTATCATCTTTATGTGAGCTTTTTTCTGAAGTATCTTGTCTACAAAGTATGTGTATCTATGTAACGGAACTGTCCCCGAACACGAGCTTTGCTCTTTCGGGGTATTTTAATGTAACGTTTTTATGTATATGTTATTATTAAATAAATAAATATAAAAAATAAATTTCGCTGGCATTATCACCTTCATCTCACTCAGACGCTAGATAATCATAGCAGTTGATAAATCATCGTAAAATAACCAAAACAAAATTACACCACTAGACTGGCAGAAACGGGGAAGTTTGGAGTTACACCCGGAAGCATACAAAGTTCCACCTCGATGAACAGCAGCGTTGTTTGTGTTGCAGGTTCATAGACTTCATGTCTGAACACTTGATACCGGCCCTTCACAAAGAGGAGTTGTACAACGGACAGAAGATCAACGACACGGGTACCACTGCCATCTACGACGTGCAGCTGCTGGGGGTGTTGAGACTTCGTCAGCTTCGTGTCAAAAATGGTTCGTTGCCAACACTCAGATGTGAGCGATTTAAGGGGTTAGGTACAGCTTACAGCAGTAAAATTTTTGGATATATTCAACTTTTTTTCGTCCATTACTGTGTCTTATACAATAGTTAAAATTGGTATGTGTAAAACACTGTCCTTCTGCTATATGAAAAAATAGTAATATGCGTTACAAGAGCGGTATGTTGAAGTTTTCATGTTCGAGGAAAAGTTTGAAAAAGCGAAACGTAGTTGAACTTTTTTAATTTCCGAGAATTGAAAGAAAACATAGCGTTCGTGTATCGTACATTATTTTGTGCGAAGATCGTTTATTACATACCTGAAAGAGGAATTTCTAATTAGTTGCAATGAAATCTCCATCTTGGTTTCTGTTCAATGACAGCAAATTTGCAGAACAAAAATATCTATCTTCAACATTGTTGCTTTAAAATATTTTCTGTGTTTACCATACTCCAGCAGGCCGTGATATACGTCTGTCTTCCCCCCCCCCCAAGTCTATGGAATCTTGTTGATTTTTTCACGGCTTCCTTAATGTTACTTGCATCACGAATGCAGTAACTTTAGTGGAGTTGTAGAGTTTACTTAATTTTTGCAAATATTTAAAAACAATAATTAACAGTGCAATTTAAGTGAAATAAAATTGCAGTGGTAAGTTTCCAATTTATAATTATTACTATATTGAACGTCTCTAAAAATAATATGTTAAAAGCCTAAAGCAGTAAAATCAATATGTCACTTAAGCGGTAAGAAGAGGGAAATTGTTATGTTTGTTAGGTTGGAAATACTGAATGTGGAATTTTAGACTTTCCGCGGATTGGTTTTGTGCGGAAACCAACCAAATACGCACGATCTCGCACAAAATATTTTTACGATTTAAAAAATTGTTTATATTTCTTCTTTCAAAATTCAAAATGGTAGCAGTTTACAGTGCAATGATGAAGCGTTTCCCTCATAACTCATAAATTTGTTAACTTTTTCATGTTCTCTCTCTTTTATTTTATTGATGAAACTCATGTTTATAATATTATGCCCTTTCAACTACATTCCTTAATAAATAATATATTTTTTTATTTTGTGTAAGAAAAAATACTGATTTTTGACCATTTTAAAATTTATTTATTTTTTATCAGACAATCTATCAAAGGTAGAGAAGTGATCTTATATCATATTGTAGATATGACATGCATAAATACACACACAAAATTTCATCACAGAATGTTGGTTAGTTTTTTAGTTATGTGGGAAACGCTTCATCACTGCACAGTGAACTGAATTTTGAAAAAAAAAATAATTAATAATTTTTTAAATCCTAAATATATATTTTCCACATAGCAGAAGAATAGTGTTTTACACTTACCAATTTTCACTATTGTACAAGATACAGTAATGGAGGAAAAAAATGTTGAACATTTCCAAAAATTTTACTGCTGTAAGCTATACCTAACCACTTAACTCTGTAGTCGAAAATTGTGGATAAATCTACTAAAAATGTTGGGTGTCACTGCAAGAATAAGTTATCCCGGTGATATAAGAAATAAAGATAGTGTTGTTAGCTTCGATGTGACATATTTATATGAACTTTATTACTCAAAATAATCCATATTATCACCTCCTGAATTATCTACTATTCCTTCTGAATCACCCTATATTTCCGAGTTTAAATTCCATTCCTTGCATTATTCTAAAAAAAAGTATTGAATTTTAATTGAAGGTTGAATATACAAGCGCCAAAATAAACGATTTTTTTACATTTTTACCACTGCCACAACATATTTCACATTTTATTGCACTATATATAGAATATGTCCCGCGCCGTGGCGTCGTGGTCTAAGGCATCGTGCCTAAGACTCGCTTACGGAAGGTGCGCTGGTTCGAATCCTGATGAGGGAAGAAATTTTCTACGATAGGTAGCGAAATTCGGTTGCGAAAGCCAGCTATAAAGGCTGGGAGATCATCGTGCTAACCATACGATACCACCATTCTGGTTGGATGATCGTCCACCTCTACTTCGGCATGTGAGTGTGAGGCCAGCAGCCGGCTAGTCTGTCTGGGCCCTTCACGGGCTGTAGCACCAGGGATTATTATTATTATTATTATTATTATTATTATTATTATTATTATTATTATTATATACAGACTGTTCACGCATTGACTATTGCACAAAGAACACACTCAAGGAACGAAATGTAAAAACTATACGCTGTTGTTTGAGCAAGTCGCGGCACAAAGCATCACACGGTGCTTCCCGATTCTCCCACTAGGTGTCTCCCGACTCGGCGTCTACCACGGACGGCGACATCTCAAAAGAAATTATATTACTATCATTAGAGATTGGTTGGAGATTAGTGAAGATAGATTAGGTTAGTGACAGGTCAGGTTACGTTTACTTTAGATTTGTGCATTATTATTGATCCATAATTCGTCCGATCACATGGCGGTAAAAGCATAGCCTTCGCATTTCTCCACAGTTGGTGACACTGAAATCCCTCCCTTATATTACGTCACAATAAGGAAATAGGCTATCTTCTACGGAGTTTATTTCCGAAGACATTCTGAGCAAAAAATGTCATATAAACGTTTGTCCTAATCTCAATATTTTCAGAATGACACTAATTTGAAGTTGTTTGTAAAATACCTTTATTCTTGAGTTTTAAAGGTAAAAGAATATTACAGATAAAGAATGAACTATCCAGCAGTATTATCATTTCTTTAATTAGCTAATATTCTGAAGCTAAAACTGTGTTGTGAATTCCATAGTTGCTATGTACAGAATTTTTGTATCGTTTTTAACTACAAAATTACATTTTCTTACGCATTTATCATAGCAATTCTTACAAATCATGCCACTCTTGTAAATTCTTTAAGACTGTTTGAACTGTAAATAATCAAGTTCTTGAAGTCGTATGATTTCTAAAATTTTTTGTGTAAGTGCGTAAGAATGATGTCATTTTTAGTTAAAAATTGAAAAACAAAATCTGTACAAAGCAATTAACAACACATTTTTAGCTTCAGAACACTAGCCAATTAAATAAATGACACTTCTGATAGTTCATTCTCTATTTGTAATATTTTTTTACCCTTAAACTAAAGAAAAAAGGTAATTTACTAACAAATTCAAATTAGTGTAACTCTGAAAATATTGAAATTAGGACAAATGAAGATATTATTACAAAAACAACCCCTTGTCAAAATTGCTATTTTTCAGGAGAACAATAGAAAATAAAAGAATAACACATGTCAGCTATTCCCATTCAACTGGTTTTTTATCCCTGTGTCTATTGCACTTGACATGGACCGTTTTTGGATTCTATAAACATTTAAAATAGTAGCAAATGTTTCTTACCTCAATTTCATTAAAAATGAATAGGGCTGGTTTTGTAATAATGTCTTCAAATGTTTGTATGACATTTTTTGCTCAGAATGTCTTCAGAAATAAGCTCCGTAAGTGACGGTAAATAATCGTGAATCACCCTGTATACTGTAACTAAGGTAGCCTATATATTTAGGCGGGTTGGATCGGCACATAGCTCTTTTAGTGATCACAATCTCCATACTATAAACACTAGCGATTTTAGGAATGTTTTCTAGTGGCGCTTACATATTTAACCTTTACCAAATCTTGTTACAGGAACCTGCGTGGCCACGGATCCTCTAAATTGTAATTTGGGCTTCAGTTTGTCAAATGAAGACGTGACGCACCACGGCATCTCGTGGGGCCCATATGATGAGAAATCCTTCAGAGCCACAAGAGCGACCGTTCCTTGGCTCTACCGGGGAGCTTGGAGTTCTGGAACCGTTCCAGTGCAAGGTAGGCCTATATACTCTGCTATATCAAATAATTAAATTGCATTATGCAGATGACACAGTTTTACTTTTTGGTGGAAAAACCTGGCATGATGCATATAATAATTCAAATAATGGACTTAAATTAATAAAAAAATGGTTTGACATAAATTATCTATCAACGAAAATAAAACCATCATTATTCCATTCTCATTATCTGAAAAATGTAACAAACCTCCTACATCTATAATAAGTATTAAATTACGTAATTCTGATTGTTGTATACAGTGTAAATGTCCGATTATTAAAGAATCCTCTGAAGTTAAGTATTTAGGCATAATTTTCGATAATCATTTAAAATGGAACCAACACATTAATTACCTTTGTAATAAATTACGTAAAATAGTATATTATTTTGTTTTATTGAGGAATTACTTGTCAAGTTTATTACGCACAATATATTTAACTTTATTTCAGTCGGTAATTATGTATTGAATTATAGGATGGTGTAGCTCATTTAAATCCAATTTTAATCCATTTTATTTATTACAGAAGAAAATAATTAAAATATGTCTTCATAAACCTATTGAGTTTCCATCTCAAAAATTGTTTTTAGACTTTAATGTACTTAACGTAAAACAAATTTATTATATTGTATTAATAAAATTCATACATAAAAATCGAAATAATTTTGAATTGTATTCTCATAGTTATGAAATAAAAGGTATGAATTCTTTAAGATTGTTTGAACCAAAATGCAACACTGTTACAGTATTTAATCATAGTAGTAATTTAGGCCCAAGAATACGTATATTACAAATTTCTATTTAAATATCCTAATCTTGTCAATTCTAATAGTTCTAGTATTAAATTTAAAAAGTTATGTATGAATTTTATAAAAATTGAAAAATTGTAAATTTAAATTTATATACTATAATTGCAAATTGTATTGTATAATTATTAATTATAATTGTATTGTATAATTATTAATTTCAATTCAGGAATCCGCCCCTGAGCACGAGTTCTACTCTTTCAGGGGCGAGCTAAAGTTTCTCTGTATATTTTATAATTTATGTTACAATTATTAGCAAAATAATAAATAAATAAATATGATTTTCACGTAATGGAAAATGGAACAACTGGATAATACCCACGGCAGAGCAATGCCGATAGTCGACGTTACTTGCTGGCCACTAGTGACCGGGCCGTACCGAGCCGTGTCAAACAAAAGACAATCGAAATGGTGGTAGTGAAATTCGCGACTATATTCTTAAATAAATCAGTCTATTAGTCAAGTGTAAGATTTATGCAGTACAACGACAATGTTCTCAATGCACTAAAAGAAAATGCTTATGTAGCAAGATCTTAAAGTAGGTTATGACAACGAAATAAAGAGGAAAAAGGTGTGGTTCACGGAATATCATTTAAATAACGGAAAGTAAATTTCCGGTTAATGTTCACCAAAGCATTAAGCACATAATTATGACTATACTATATAACCACAGTCTACTATATACAGTCGCGAAGCTCAATATGTACTAAAAATGCAAACATGGGTAGTTGCCTACCACTAGGATCGCTACTATTGCGTCATCATCGCAGATCTCTCTCCTAGCAGACGACAAAATATGTTACACTTTCGTTGTCGTGTTCTTTTGGAAAAATTAACACCTTCCTTCCATTATTGAAATATTAAATGCATAAAGTTAATTTATTATTTTAATGAAGTATATTAAATTCCACCATAAACTCGAAGATACCTGCAAGAAATAAGTTAATATAATTTTTGTTTGTGCAAAACGAACTGAAATTTACTATAATCGCTTCACTCATTCAAGATTATAGCGATAATTAACTATGAAACCAATAAATATTAATTTGCATTTCCCTTTATAGCAATAATAATGGAAATATGAATTAATGGAGTAACTTACGTGTACCGGTACTTGTAGTGTAGGCTTACGTAGTTAAAGTGGGATGAGGTTAAGCAATAATAATCACACCAGAATTGGAAATAAAACGTGATCAATAAATTTTATTGTAACAGACTTTTTCTACGTCTCTAGTAAAGTAAGAAATAAAAATAACAACAAAATTAACAACTATAATTAAAAACATATTCTTTGAAAAAAAAAGTAGGCCTAAGCAATAATAATCCCACCAGAATTGAAAATAAAACGTGATCAATAAATTTCATTAAAACAAACTTAATTTTTCTACGTCTCTAGTGAAATATTATTATTCCAATTATTGTATTTTAGCCATTAACATTTTCATTACAACCAATAACTAACATTTCACAAGCATCAATGTGAAATACGCAACGAGCTAGCACTCGATGGAAATACGACACAGTCTAAAGTCGACCGTGGACAGTCTATTGTTTCTAGTTGCTAACCGCTTGGAGCGCTCTATCACGAGATTTGCAAAAAAATCACCTCAAGCTTCGCGACTGTATATAATAGACTGTGATATAACGTCTTTGATTATGACTGTATTGCAGTTTTATTTGTGGCCTACAGAAAATATGTAGCCTTTTACGAAAAAAAAAATTAGGGGCCATGATATTATTCACCGCTTTAATTATATTACCGTCTATCAATATTACGAAACAAAAACTGTCATAAAGGCCATGACCGACTAGAAACATCGATACCGAAGATATAAATGCATTTGGCCGTGATGAAACAGAAGAAAATGCGAGAGAGATTTTAGTTCGAGATAAAATGGACACACAATTTTGATGACCATACTGTTAGTAACTGGAGATCGCTTGTAAGATCTGTCTTAATCTTCTATGTAGAAATATCGTTCAAAGCAAATTGGTGGTCCAGGGAAAAATCATTGCAATAGATAAGAGTAACAGTGGTGCCATCTCTCAGTAATGTTCAGAACGAAGGAGGTAGAGAGAAAAAGAAACAAATTTCTCCTTCTAACGACACCACAGACCAAAATCATGTTCTTATGTTGGCAACATTGTGTATGTAGTTAAATTTGGTGGTAAACGTAACGGCACGGTCCAAAGCTACCGTGGTAATTCTCCAGTACAGCGCGAAATTAAATAGAAGAGAAGTAGAGGCGGATTAGATGAACACTAAGTGCTGTAAAAAAATTGCTTGTTCTGACAGGGGAATTCGCGCTGTACCCCGGCGGGGGGTACACATGCACACTGGGCCGAACTATGGAGAACTCGCAGCTCGTGTTCCAGTTCCTGGTGCGCTACAGCTGGTTCGACAGGCTGACTCGCGCCGTCTTCATAGACTTCACGACCTACAACGCCAACAGGAACCTCTTCAACATAGTGACGTTGCTCGTGGAGATGTCTGCAGAGGGCTCTGTGGCCCTTTCTGAGGACGTGAGTTCATTACAAACTTAACGGCAATTGTCATAGGAGCGAATTCAACATTAGAGACCGCGTGGATGTAGGGCACTTAGGTCTTAGGATCGAGTCCCGGTGATTGAAAAACTGCATCGTCCACAAATGATTAAGGAACGATCGGATTACGTGTTCATGCTTAGAGAGGTTTCCTCCCTTTGTGTGTTGTTGTAGGTTTCCGTCCTCTCGCCTCTGGCTGTTCAAAATTATCACTAATGATCATGCTATTGAGATCATCAATTATGATTAAACTCTCTTGGGTGGAAAGCATGTACAAATAAAACTAATTATATTGAAGTGCAGTGAATCCAAATTATACATCGCTTACAGGTTACTGAATGTTAGGCAGAGAAATTATCTGCCTGCCCATTCAGTACTTCCTTCCGATTTCGCCAGGTGGCTGAGTAACTTAATAAACAGACGTAAGTTAAGTAACTGAGAGGTCCCGAGTTCGAGATCCGCTTAGTTTAATCTCTTTTTTTTTACATTTTAATCGACACTTAGAAATATCATTCAGTTATGAATGCGTTTTTTTTTTATATTTAAAATAAACGAGGAGAGGAATTATTTAATTTCCTTCCTTATTCTCTTTCTTCCTTCCTTCTTCCTCTCTTTCTTTCTTCCTTCCTCTTTCTTTTTTTCTTCCTTCTTTCCTTTTTTCTTCCTTCCTCTTCCTTTCTTTCTTCCTCTTTCTTTTTTTCTTCCATCCTTCCTTCCTCTTTCTTTTTTTCTTCCTTCTTCCTTCTCGTTCTTCCTTATTCTCGTTCTTCCTTCCATCTTCTCCTTCTTCCTTCCTTCTTCTCCTTCTTCCTTCCTTCTCCTCCTTCTTCCATCCTTCTCCTCCTTCTTCCATCCTTCTCCTCCTTCTTCCTTCCTTCTCCTTCCTTCTTCTCCTTCCTTCTTCCTACCTTCTTCTCCTTCCTTCTTCCTTCCTTCTCCTTCCTTCTTCCTTCCTTCTCCTTCCTTCTTCCTTCCTTCTCCTTCCTTCTTCCTTCCTTCTTGCTTCCTTCTCCTTCCTTCTTCCTTCCTTCTCCTTCCTTCTCCTTCCTTCTCCTTCCTTCTTCCTTCCTTCTTCCTTCCTTCTTTCTTCCTTCCTTCTCCTTCCTTCCTTCTCCTTCCTTCCTTCTTCTCCTTCCTTCTCCTTCCTTCTTCTCCTTCCTTCTTCTCCTTCCTTCTTCTCCTTCCTTCTTCTCCTTCTTCCTTCTTCTCCTTCTTCCTTCTTCTCCTTCCTTCCTTCTTCTCCTTCTTCCATCTTCTCTTCCTTTCTTTCTTCTTGTTCTTCCTTCCTTATTGTCCTTCTTTCTTCCATCTTCTCTTTCTTCATTCCTTCTTCCTTCCTTCTTCCTTCCTTCCTCCTTCCTCCCTCTCCTTCTTCCTTCCTCTCCTTCTTCCTTCCTCCCTCTCCTTCTTCCTTCCTCCCTCTCCTTCTTCCTTCCTCCCTCTCCTTCTTCCTTCCTCCCTCTCCTTCTTCCTTCCTCCCTCTCCTTCTTCCTTCCTCCCTCTCCTTCTTCCTTCCTCCCTCTCCTTCTTCCTTCCTTCCTTCTTCTCCTTCTTCCTTCCTTCTTCTCCTTCTTCCTTCCTTCTTCTCCTTCTTCCTTCCTTCTTCTCCTTCTTCCTTCCTTCTTCTCTTTCTTCCTTCCTTCTTCTCTTTCTTCCTCCCTTCTTCTCTTTCTTCCTCCCTTCTTCTCTTTCTTCCTTCCTTCTTCTCTTCTTTCTTTCCTTTTGTCTTCCTTTCTTTATTCTTCATTATAAAAAAGATAGGGGTGTCATTTTAAATTTCAAAGTGGGAGTGACTGGGGTGAAATCTAAAATGCAACTAAGCCTTGTTTCAGACTTCCCCTTCAATATCTAAATTAACGTGTTTTGTTTGTTTAAATTGAATTCAATTTAAATAATTATTTTAGACTGGGATATTTTGAAATGAAAGCCCTGTATGTTAAACAGTATCGGTGCTAGAGGACATCCTTGTCCAATTCCTTTGTCATTATTGTTTGCGAAATTGAATTTTGTAACTTTATTTTAATTTTTTTGTTCATGTATAGATTCTCAATGTTTTCGATTAACATTTTAGGAATATTATTTTCTTCCAATATTGTCCAAAGTGTATGTCTCTTTATGTTGTCGTATGCTTTTTCATAATCTATAAATATCAAATGTACAGTAAATTAAATTCTCGTCTCTTTTCTGTGATTTGCCTTAAGGTTTTTGTAATTTGTAATAAAACCGTAATTTGTAACATATGTATGTGATGGTAAGAAAGGGAGCTCCAATCCTCATATGAATATTTCCTCCTAGTACACACACAACTGTAAACAGATCTGAAACGCCGGAGAAATTATTTAACCTCAACAGTTGGTGAGAAGCTTCCAGGTTATAAGGTCCATAACAAAATGTCCAGAAGTACAAAAGGTCCACATAAAAGTGTCCACAAACTAAATAGTCCAACATTTAAAGTCCTACATATAATTTGTCCAAGAAGTGAAAATGCCCAACATCTATGTGGTCACCATATTATAAAGCCCATCATACAAAAAGGTCCAACATACAAAGTTGTTCAACAGAGATGAGTTATTGACTATAATAATCTGTTGGGAATAACAATAGCAATTTGTTTGGGATTTATTAAATGAAAGATTTGTGGACGATATCTTGGACTTGGCATCCTACATTGAAATTACATATATTACTGGACATCCGGCAAGAGGGCGAAGGCGAGCAGTTCCCCCTAGATTTTCTCCTGCGACATGGAACGTCTATGAATTAGTAATTAATGGCAGACAGCGTACGAATAATGTGGTTGAAGGATTCCACTCTCAATTCCAACGACTTATGGTGGCACATTACGTGAACATTTGGCGATTCATTAGTCATTTGCAACAAAACAATCGGAAACGGAATATTTAGTAACCCAGGTCCTTGGTGGGCATACAAATATTAGGCAACCAGTAAATAAACGGTATATAAATAATCAAACGAGAATTTTCAACTTTGTCGGTAATTACAAAGATTACAAAGATAGGAATGAAATTTTTCGATATCTTAGACCGATATCATACCTTACTTACTTACAAATGGCTTTTAAGGAACCCAAAGGTCCATTGCCGCCCTCACATAAGCCCGCCATCGGTCCCTATCCTGTGCAAGATTAATCCATTCTCTATCATCATATCCCACCTCCCTCAAATCCATTTTAATATTATCCTCCCATCTACGTCTCGGCCTCCCTAAAGGTCTTTTTCCCTCCGGCCTCCCAACTAACACTCTACGTGCATTTCTGGATTCGCCCATACGTGCTACATGCCCTGCCCATCTCAAACGTCTGGATTTAATGTTCCTAATTACGTCAGGTGAAGAATACAATGCGTGCAGTTCTGCGTTGTGTAACTTTCTCCATTCTCCTGTAACTTCATCCCGCTTAGCCCCAAATATTTTCCTAAGCACCTTATTCTCAAATACCCTTAACCTATGTTCCTCTCTCAGAGTGACAGTCCAAGTTTCACAACCATACAGAACAACCGGTAATATAACTGTTTTATAAATTCTAACTTTCAGATTTTTGGACAGGAGACTAGATGATAAAAGCTTCTCAACCGAATAATAACAGGCATTTCCCATATTTATTCTGCGTTTAATTTCCTCCCGAGTGTCATTTATATTTGTTACTGTTACCAATACAGTAATAAAATATGATTCACTTACGATCGGTGTTCAAAGACGCAGCTATTGAAAGCCACGTATTCTCCTTCATTTTCTCATCTTTATACGAGGCGCGCCGCTTATCGTAAACGTGAGGATTTTCCTCAACACTCAATATTAGAATCTCATCAAATAAAACTTGCTCCATGATGCACAGCACAGAACAAAATAATGCATAGGTTATGTCACGGTCTTCTTGCTACAAAATATACGACGACAAAATAGCTTTTAGACGGCAATAAATGAATCTAGTGGGCTGTGATCGGAAACGTGAACGCCAAAGTTGAAACTTGGCCAACTCTCCGTTCCCGATCCCGGGCTCCGGCAGGCTTTTCGTTAATTGTGAATGCTCACATTTAAATGCACACAATTTAAAAATTTTACCGTTTTCGTTCAGATTCTCGTTTCCGGTTTATTGTGAACCAGCGTTTAGGCTCCTCTTTACTGAATTTCTCTCTTTTATCGTCTTTCAGATCAAAACCCTGGAGCTGCTTGTGCATTACCACACCCTGGGCTTGTCCATGCTGGTGGCCGTCATCCTCTGGCTCCTCACTCTTCTGGTATTCACCTGTCGGCAGTTGGTTCGCGTCCAGAGGGTCTCCCTGCGCGCGTACTTCAGCAGCTGGTGGAACGTGATAGACCTGCTGATAACGCTGCTGGGCCTGAGTTCTGTGGTGCTGTACTTCCTCCGCAGCCAGTACGCGTCTTCCCTGCTGCACCACCTGGACGAAGCGGATGGCAACGAGTTCGTCAACTTCACGTGGGCCGCGTACTGGCAGATCCAGCTAGACTACGTAGTCGGCGTCCTCGTGTGTCTGTCCACCGCCCGTCTGTGGAAGCTACTGCGGTTCGGACATCAATTCCGATCCATGGAGCGCACTCTCGTCCTCGCATCCAAGACCCTCCTGCCGCTCACATTTATGCTCGTCATCTTCTTGTTGGGCTTCGCAGGGTTTGCCCTCGTGTTTGTGGGCCACGTAGCTTACGACTTTTCCAGTCTTTACAATTCCTTCTCCACTATGTTCTTCTACAGCATTGGATACAGCAATCTCGACCAAGAAAAGTTCTTCAACGCTCATTTCGTAATCGGGCCCTTCTTTGTGCTCCTCTATTGGCTTGTGTTTTTCATTTATTTTATCAATCTATTCGTCACCATAATCAATCTAGCGTATGAGTACTCCCAAGAAGTCCTGAGTTCTGATCAAGAAGAGTACAAGCTTTTAAACTATCTGAGAGATGAGTTTAAGTATTTTTGTACGTGGAAGAAAGTAGAAAAGAAAGAAAATATTGATGTTGATATCAATCTCTTAGTTAAAGAAAAGTATCAGCATTATTTACGAAATAAAGAACCGTCAGAAACACAAAATAATGATGGAAATACAATGCACAAGGAAGACAGAAAAAATGTGAAAGATCAAGATAATAGTGATGAAAAGAAAGTAGTTCAAACTTTCATGACTTTTGATGAAAACTTACCGAGCAATATTTTCCAGTATTCGACAATTCCAAATACAAATTCTACTGTAACAAAAAATGAAAGGCTTCGAGCTGGTTCTGATGGTGTACCTGGACCAGTTTCGGTGCCAGCAGTTGCCATCCCAAAGCCGGATGCAATCAGAATGACCAACGCAAAAGTAATTCCCGGGAGTCGTATGGAAAGAATGAGATTGCTGGCATTGGCTAAACTGTATAAAGCCAGGAACCATCGTGACCTTGAAATGGCAGCTCTCACATTGGACATGATCGAGAAAGGCGAGGGTGGTGATGAAGAGGAAGATTCAGATGTGTTCTATTTGGGATTAGATGGTGATAGAGAGGTGATTGTTCCAGATGTAAAACTACTAGAAATGGAAATGTTTGTTAACAAGCTAGGGGCTGAAAAGTTTTGTAACAGACGAAAAGAAAATGAAGTTCATAATATTGTCGCTGAAGACGAAGAAGTCGAATTGGAGATTGAGGAAACAATTCCAGGTTACAGAGAACGGGAAATTAGTGTACCTGATATATTAGGTTTCCAAATGGATCGATTAATGAACTTAATTCTTAATATTGAAGGTGGCTCAGATGTTGATACAGTTTCTGTGCCAAAAGTAAGCAAAATTTCTGTAGATTCTGTTAGACCAAGTATTAAAAAAATGCCAGATGAGCAAATTGAACAAGCAAAACTTCGAATTCCACCAAGTTTGAAAGATTTATGTGGGTTAGATATCGGTGTTAGCGTAATATCAAAAAGAGACAGAACTAAAACCTCAAAAAAGAAAGAGATTTTAAGAAGAAATCAAATCGATACTTGCGGTTTTGAAATAATTCCACCCTCAAAAAAAGATTCACATGAAAAAGCATCCAGACCTCCGCACGAGAGAAGTATATCAAGTAATAGAAGATTGTTTCCTATAGGCGAAGTCACAGAAAGAAAATGTGAATTGGAAAAAGTGAAAATTCAACAAAAAGACACTTTTACAAGTAAAGACCTGCCTACCACATCTCGTGTCATTGAAATGGACTCCTCTATCAGGAGGAAATATGACACAAGTACAGTTAAGAAAGAACAAATGAACGGTGAAAATAAGACACGTAATAGAGATTTCTGTGGACTTGAGACGTATATCCCTGCATACGACCAAAACAGAAGAAAACGAGCAACAAGAGATACAAGAAAAACAAAGATAAGAAAAAGAAAAAAACACTGTCATTGTAAAATAAACAAGTCGCCACAATTACCAACACATCCTGTATCTAAAGATAGAAGAGAATCATTGTATTTTGGTTCATGTGAGAATCAAAACCTGACAACAAAACAACCTACAACAAAAATAGGTAGGAGTGTGCCAGAGGTTGTGCAGAAGGGAAATGAAAATTCATTAGTTACTTTTACAAATGTTCCCGAATTGTCAGGTACTGGTGAGCAATTATCACCAAACATTGTCACATTACATCCAAGAAGACAATGTAACGTTACTTTAATATCGTATGACACCGAGACATCATTGTTTCAACGTCCTCAGACTGACATATCTTCAGCTCGAGATAAAAATCTAAAAAATGAAATGGCTGCAAGTAATTCTGTATCTACTACAATATCCACAATAAGTTTACAACTTTCAGAATGTACTGAACACACTTTTGTGTCTTCAAATACAAATGAGCCTAAAGTTACTTCGAATATCAGTGATGGAAGTGTAATTACATCAGCCTTAAATTCACAACTATTTAGTACGAGTCAAGAAAATATTAATGAACACACACTTTCGTCATATGTACAGCTACCTAATGCGACTTCAGATATAAGAGAATCGAGAGGCATACAGACTACAGTCCTGACTTCGACAGAAGGAAAGGAACACAATTTTACACAAACATCTATTTCAGAACCGTATGACATGGCTTCAGAAAATATTGATGATCATTCTTTGACACCTAAAATAAAAGCACAGTCGATTGCTATGGCTCCAGAACATTATAGTGGTTATTTTACAGCAACAGTATCAGATGCTTCAGTTTTTAATCTTACCCCAGAAGATAGCAACCAGAGTTCTTTATCGACTTCAATTGTGCAGGTGTCTAATGTGATTCCAGTAGAAAACAAAGACAATGACTTAGTGTCAACAAGAACCACAACATGTGTTATGTCCCCGGAAGATAGCTATGAACATCCCTCAAACATTTTAAACAAGTCTAACATGACTTCAACAGGTAACAGAAATAACTCATTAGTTTCAGCACCAAGTACATCTAAATTTACGATTATGCCGGAAGGTACTGATGAAAATTCGTCACAGTTATCAATTTTACATGTGTCTAACATTCAGCATTCTTCAACATCAGCACCAAATATAAACACATTAGTCTCAGAAATACAAAGACAACGAAATATACCAGCCAAACCAGATACTAAATCACCAATATGTAATATCGAAATTCCGTCACGTAACAGATGCCAGACTGACAGCGGTAGTTCTACATTATTGGAGTATCATAACAGAATAATCAATAATTCATCTCGAAACTCTCTTGAGACGACACCTCGTCATACAGAACTGCAAACCTCACCTATCAGAGCGGATGATAATGGGTTAAACCATCCAGGTCGTCTATCACAAATAGAAGAAATGTATGAATCACAAACTGATGGACCTAACAGACAAAGAGAGTTTCGTCACGACAGAAATAATTTCCAGCAACTCTGCGACGATGAAAAACTTCTTTTCGCTAGGCAAGACGCTTCAGTTGACGCTTTAAGTATTCATGAAGAGCCAGACAACGAAACATTGCCTCATATGTTCAACAGACAAAGTCAAGAATCCGTGAATAATGAATCGAAAATTATGTTACATTCTTCAAAGTACCCTTCAACACAATTAAGTCGTACTCCAGTAGGGAGAAGAAATAACAATCAAATCCAAAACACCTTCAATAGACACACAAACTCACAGAAAACAGAAATGAATGAAAATAGCAATTTGAGATATGTATACGGCCCCCGACAGCGTGAAACTAACGGTGAGTCACTTAGGGAAAGATATTTAGACGACAGGAACTATAGAGGAAGAAGAAATTTGACACAAAATCTCAGACAATCGAGATACTCTTTAGGACGATATTATCCAATGTTCTGTTTTTCATTGTCAAACAACAGGAATGAACAAGTTTTGAGAGATCAATCAACATACAGGATTAGCTCTCCACGAAGATTCAACAATGCAACAGGAAATATCAGCTCTCAAATGAGAGACCCACAAAGAGATGATGATTTTAGATTAAGTCTGAATTTGGTTTCTGGAAATATCACAATATCAGGTTCAAATATTGATATAAGAGACAATATTAACGGTAACTACACATCAAATTACCAACAAGAATTAAATCCTTGTCTATATAATCACAATCAGTATTTTAATGCATCTCACGATCAGTTCCCGATAGAGCAACAATATATTGATTACGAATATCCTCCTGATCAAACTACAAGTGGGAGATCTCATTTCTCATCAGTAACACATGAAAGATCTCGCAGAGATTCCTATGTTCCAGTACAGTTCCGTTCTAGTTCTTATCAACATAGATATCCTCAATATGGAACTACATTTAATCCAGATTTTAATGTTGATCAATATTACCCATATACAGAACAATTACCCTGGGAAAGATCTCCGAGGCATTATCCTACAACAATGGATCATCGTTTTAGAAACTACAGAAATCAAACGGAATCTCTTGGGCCGCAAAGACCTTACGGTAGAAGACAGCGTTCAAATTGTTCTTTACACTTTAATCGAAGTGGGGGTAGAAGAGGTGTTTCGAACATACAGAGTGGGAGAGGATTTGAAATAGGTAGAGCACGGAATTTTCGGAGAGATCACAGGCGGTATGGAAACAGAAATGAACACACGCATTCTTTATACAGTGTACCTTCACATCAAACACCTACTGATGTAGCAGAAAGAACGGTAGAATTCCCTACGCAAATACGCGGAAATTCAAATAAACACAAGAAATTGGAAAAGAAGTGAAACTGTTGGTCAAGTGAAGAAAGAGGAAAGTGGTAAGTTTACGTTCTAAACGAAATTATTCCTAACTGAACTCTCTAATGTAAGTATTTTCTTTCTTTCTTTCGCATATCATTTTAATAACAGATAAGTAATATGGTAATATTACAACTTAATATTTTCTCTTTTACTTTAATTTGAATTACAAATAATTGTATGATACTGTAAATTGTGTTACAAATAAAAATCATTCTGTTTTATATTGTCGTATTATTATTATTATTATTATTATTATTATTATTATTATTATTATTATTATTATCTAATGCTGCTGATCCGGAGCTGCGTTCGGGCTTGGGTTGGATCCCCCTTTGGTCTTTGGTTTCTTCCGAGATTTTCCAGAGCCGTGGGACTGAAGCCGGATGGTCTATGGCGAGTCTTGGCATCAATCTCTTTGATTTGATTACCCCCTTTGATTTGATTACCTGGTTGGGTTTTTCCGAGGTTTTCCCCCAACCAAAAGGCAAATGCCGGGTAATATTTTCGCGAATCCTCGGACCTCACCTCATCTCACTACATCTCGCCAAAATATTGTAAAAAATTGCACAAAATTGTAAAAAATTGTAGAAAATTACTAAATTGTAAAACTATAAAAATTTATAAAAATTGTAATTGTAATATTGTAAAATTTTGACTTGTTCCACATCTTAAAGCTTCATTGCTGATGTAAGATCTATGGAATAAAATGAATGAATGAATGAATTAATTAATAAATGAATAATTGAATAATTATGGTATATGTTGAACAATACAGACATACAGGAATTAGGGAAGAGATGACTGTATTAAGATTTTATACAGCCACACATATTGCGCTTGTTCGCAACTCTAACTTCAAAAACCTGTACTACAGTCCTGTGCACTATTATTTCACAACATTTAAAAGCTGTGGTAATTTTCACATACGCATTTATGATGACAACAGTGGCAATATTTAAAACGCAGCATAATATGTTGTAAGTGATACGTAGTTGAAATCAGGTGGCAAATTTTGTTCCTGGGTCTGTACCTTTCACTGAGAGCGCTAACATAGTTTCTTACTAACATTTCGCCACTGAATTTATATTCTAAAATGGGGAGTTAATATTAAAAGCAAGAAAACGGAAGGGTAAAGCAACAAAAAGGAAAGGGAAAAGCGAGAAAGCACCGTAAAACAAAAATAAAGAAACAAAATTAGAAAGAAAGAATAAAGGAGGAAAATGGAAAAGTAAGAAGAAATTAAATGGAAGAAAAAGAAATGGAACAGAAGGGAGAAAAATGAAACAGAAGGGAGAGAAATGGAAAAGATAGAAATGAAATGGAAAACAAACAAATGAAGTGGAAAAGAAACAAATGAAATGGAAAACAAACAAATGAAGTGGAAAAGAAACAAATGAAATGAAAGAGAAACAATGGAATGGAAGAGAAAGAAATTAAATGGAAAAGAAACAAATGAAATGGAAAACAAACAAATTAAGTGGAAAACAAACAAATTAAGTGGAAAACAAACAAATGAAGTGGAAAAGAAACAAATGAAATGGAAAAGAAACAAATGAAATGGAAAAGAAACAAATGAAATGGAAAAGAAACAAATGAAATGGAAAAGAAACAAATGAAATGGAAAAGAAACAAATGAAATAGAAAACAAACAAATGAAATGGAAAACAAACAAATGAAATGGAAAACAAACAAATGAAATGGAAAACAAACAAATGAAATGGAAAACAAACAAATGAAATGGAAAACAAACAAATGAAATGGAAAACAAACAAATGAAATGGAAAACAAACAAATGAAATGGAAGAGAAAGAAATGAAATGAAAAAGAAACAAATGAAATGGAAAAGAAAGAAATGAAATGGAAAAGAAAGAAATGAAATAGAAAACAAACAAATGAAATAGAAAACAAACAAATGAAATGGAAACAAACAAATGAAATGGAAAACAAACAAATGAAATGGAAAACAAACAAATGAAATGGAAGAGAAAGAAATGAAATGGAAAACAAACAAATGAAATGGAAAAGAAACAAATGAAATGGAAGAGAAAGAAATGAAATGGAAAACAAACAAATGAAATGGAAGAGAAAGAAATGAAATGGAAAACAAACAAATGAAATGGAAAAGAAACAAATGAAATGGAAAAGAAACAAATGAAATGGAAGAGAAAGAAATGAAATGGAAGAGAAACAAATGAAATGGAAAACAAACAAATGAAATGGAAAACAAACAAATGAAATGGAAAAGAAACAAATGAAATGGAAAAGAAACAAATGAAATGGAAAACAAACAAATGAAATGGAAAACAAACAAATGTAATGGAAAAGAAACAAATGAAATGGAAAACAAACAAATGAAATGGAAAACAAACAAATGAAATGGAAAACAAACAAATGAAATGGAAAACAAACAAATGAAATGGAAAACAAATGAAATGGAAGAGAAAGAAATGAAATGGAACACAAACAAATGAAATGGAAAACAAACAAATGAAATGGAAAAGAAACAAATGAAATGGAAAACAAACAAATGAAATGGAAAACAAACTAATGAAATGGAAGAGAAAGAAATTAAATGGAAAACAAACAAATGAAATGGAAAAGAAACAAATGAAAAGGGAAGGAAAGAAATTAAATGGAAGAGAAAGAAAAGAGAAAAAAAATAAATAAATGGAGAAGAAACAAATGAGAATGAAAGAAATAAATGAACAGAAAATAAAAACGAAAATACGAAGACTGGAGTCAATTAAAATCAAGGAATGTCTGGTTGATCAGGGACACTTCGAGAAGTGTTCGTCCCATTTTCTTTCGTTCTCCGTGTACTTTGCTGGTTGCCCCGCATGGAACCTTTGTCCCCTCAAAAGAAAAGCCGGTAGGATTTGAGCTGCGAATATTATTAATAACGACGCAACTGTCGCCTATGGTCTACGGTAGGTCCCCGGTTCAAACCCCTGTAAAATACAATTAGTTGAAGTACAGAAACTCTTTGAAAAGGAAATACAGCTGGATTCCCATATCGCGTGTTTAAGTACATAAAGAAGTACGCCTGTTTTAATTTCATTTCCCAATATTGAATATCACCCACTTACAATGTTTCTGCATTTATGTTACTCCTATTAATCTTAATCCTGATCTAAAAAAGAGAGCCAGCAATTGTGAATCTTTTAGAACAGGCGTGAAATGGACTTTTCCTATTACTATTATTGAAAAAGAAAATCACAAAGCTTCGACGATTGGCTCTATCGGAGTTTCCACCTGTCCACAGTCAAAAAGTTGACTTAGAAAAAAAATACAGTGGAGTCCATTCGTTGTTTATAAATGGGAGTAAAAACTATTAGCCAATCAAAGGTAATTTTATACTTTTGTACGTGCTGTGTACTACGTTATTGGTCTTCTGTGCCCGTCCCTACCTAGACGATGTAACCACTGACGGACGACGAATTCTGTGACTGGTAGACAGAAACAACAGGGTGAGTACAAACAGTGTACATACTTGTCTGTAAGCGCTGAAGGCACCACCCAGCAGCTTCCGTACAAGCTTCAACTTAACTTTTTGTCTGAGTAAATGTATTATGAAAGGGTATCAGTCTAAATGACTTAAAATAATTTTGTCGTTAATGTTAAAACAATTATTTTATTTAGAGGAGTTACCAGTGTAATTATTTACTCTTATATTTGTATGTGTTGTTAAAAACTCTTCTCCTTATACAGAGACATCATTTTATTTTTACTAATATTTCTAATATTAACCTGGCTATACCTTTGGATTAACTTTTGAGAACCGGAAACACAGTTTCCTATCCCCTTCCACGACTGGAGTTCGATGATACTGACGTAAAATACAAACAAATCACTTTACTATAGTCGCGACGCTGTTATTCCCGGCGTGACTCCTCCTCTTTGCTTACGTCTTGGGAAATGAAGGCTCTGTAAAGTCTAGGTAGGTAGTATCGTTCGCCATATTTGTTCTTTCTTTGTCGAGCTACCATACGAGGAATCTATTTGCCATTCCGTTAAACATTATCATGTCGTAGCTCCTATGATAATAAATCAAACGCACTGTAATTCAGCAAATAATTGAGCGGCAAATGACGTCTTCGTGTGCTTTCTGCGAACGCCAACGAAAGAGCCAAAATGGCGGGCGATTATATTAAGTATTTATCGAGCCTTAAGAAGTGCATGACGTCTTCATAAGCGAATCACAAGACGCACACGTTTAAATGTAGCCGACCTGCAACGCGATTGGCTGCCGGAAATTAGAGCGACGGGACTATAGGTATAGGAGGGAAGAAAAGTAGTTCATTCATTTATGCGATTTTGAGTTTGATAATTTTCATTAGTTTTTCTTTAATCAAAATACAGTACAGCATTAACAATAAGTGTTTTTACTCACTAACTGAACTATCTGGGCGGACGAATTCATTATGCAATGTATATGGAGAGTGCATTTAAATTGAAACATAATCAAAATCTTGATATTTAAACAAATTGTTGAAAATTATGCCCGTTCATTTCTATACGTGCTTCAGTACTTTTGTGTGCATATTATCGAAAACGTTTTAAGCACATCTTCTGAAATTGAATGTAGTATTTCTGGAATGTAATTCTTTAATTCTTCTATTGTTGTAGGATGTCTAACAAACACAACTGTTTTACAGTAACCCCAAAAGAAATAATGCAAAGCAATGGGAAAGAAGGAAAACACGAAAACATGAGGAAACGTAAGAAACGAAGTGGAGGAAAAGCAACTGACCAACTTTACTGCCGCTCTTCATTTCCATTTAATGATGTAAACAGGCCATTAACGTCCATAATTGTGAATAACAGATAATTTGAAATGTGTTCCACAGATGGCAGGAGTCACCGACACAACCGGTTTCATAGTTGCAAGTATCTTCAATAGATGGCAGCAGTTGCTTCGACTGCCTTTTGTGCGATGGAGGAAGCGCAGAATGTGGGGCAATGCTCGACGGCACACAATACCTCCTCGCTCACGATGAGTCATCGCTACTGCCCCACAACCGATATTTTATTACCTGTTCGTCTGCGCCTGCGCAGGCCTCGCTGCAGTTGTCTACAAGTGGACGACTCGCTCTCTCTTTCTCTTTCGCTATTTTCGGACGGGGATTTAAAACAAGAGAAGGTAGCAGAGCGAGTCCTGTCCGAAGTCTATTGATTGACTTACCGGCTTTTAAAGTGCAGAAATGACTCATTCCGATATATTTGGGGCGCTACAGAGATTCGCAACTTGTAGTCCGCAATACCGACTGATAAAAACCATATGAGGCCCAACCGTGGTTCAGTTATTAGACAGTTTCGCGACAAAGGGAACTTAAGTTCGATTCCAGACGTGTTCTGTAGGATTTGTGATGAATAAAGTGACTGTCGGGCAGGTTTCCCCAAATCACTCATCTTTTCTTTCATTCATTCTTATTAGTATTAATTATTATTAGTATTAGTCAGTTTCTATCTGATGCTTTTCCAATTCACTGCGGGCTAAAGCAGGGAGATGCACTATCACCTTTACCTTTTAACTTCGCTCTAGAATATGCCATTAGGAAAGTTCAGGATAATAGACAGGGTTTGGAATTGAACGGGTTACATCAGCTGCTTGTCTATGCGGATGACGTTAATATGTTAGGAGAAAATACACAAACGATTAGGGAAAACACGGAAATTTTACTTGAAGCAAGTAAAGCGATCGGTTTGGAAGTAAATCCCGAAAAGACAAAGTATATGATTATGTCTCGTGACCAGAATATTGTAGGAAATGGAAATATAAAAATTGGAGACTTATCCTTCGAAGAGGTGGAAAAATTCAAATATCTTGGAGCAACAGTAACAAATATAAATGACACTCGGGAGAAAATTAAACGCAGAATAAATATGGGAAATGCGTGTTATTATTCGGTTGAGAAGCTCTTATCATCCAGTCTGCTGTCCAAAAATCTGAAAGTTAGAATTTATAAAACAGTTATATTACCGGTTCTTCTGTATGGTTGTGAAACTTGGACTCTCACTCTGAGAGAGGAACATAGGTTCAGGGTGTTTGAAAATAAGGTGCTAAGGAAAATATTTGGGGCTAAGCGGGATGAAGTTACAGGAGAATGGAGAAAGTTACACAACACAGAACTGCACGCATTGTATTCTTCATCTGACATAATTAGGAACATTAAATCCAGACATTTGAGATGGGCAGGGCATGTAGCACGTATGGGCGAATCCAGAAATGCATATAGAGTGTTAGTTGGGAGACCGGAGGGAAAAAGACCTTTAGGGAGGCCGAGACGTAGATGGGAGGATAATATTAAAATGGATTTGAGGGAGGTGGGGTATGATGATAGAGACTGGATTAATCTTGCACAGGATAGGGACCGCTGGCGGGCTTATGTGAGGGCGGCAATGAACCTTCGGGTTCCTTAAAAGCCATTTGTAAGTAAGTAAGTAAGTAATTTATTATTAGTATTAATTATTTGTATTAATTATTGGTATTATTATTAAGTGCATTTTTAATTAACAAGTTTATTATTGTCATTACTGAGTGTAATTAGTTACCACTGCCACCGGGTATATACCCATTGCAGTGTGAATAAATACATACATACATGCTTTCTAGTGTTAGAGAAGGCCGTATGGTCTTAACTCTGCCAGGTTAAATAAATCATTATTATTATTATTATTATTATTATTATAATTCCAGTACTTATTACTTACTTACCACTTATTACTTACTTACTACTTATTACTTACTTGCTTACTTACTTACTTGCTTGCTTGATTACTTACTTACTGGCTTTTAACCCTTTCTTACCTATAGATATCATATGGCAATAATTAACTTTATAGCATTTATATACTTGTGTTACATATGAAGGTAAATTTTGCTGGATAACTTCTATTTCAATACATTTTCATCAATATAGTTTTGTTTCAAATGCTGCCACTCCCGTAACTTGGTCACTGAATTGGTCCTAATACAGCTATTTGTTTCAACATGGATTGCTTGTAAATTTAATTTGGGTTAGAAAGGGTTAAGGAACCCGGAGGTTCATTGGCTTCCTCACATAAGCCCGCCATTGGTCCCTATACTTACTTATTTACTTACTTACTGGCTCTTAAGGAACCCGGAGGTTCATTGCCGCCCTCACATAAGCCCGCCATTGGTCCCTATCCTGAGCAAGATTAATCCAGGCTCTATCATCATATCTCACCTCTCTCAAATGCATTTTAATATTATCTTCCCATCTACGTCTCGGCCTCCCTAAAGGTCTTTTTCCCTCCGGCCTCCCAACTAACAATCTCTATGCATTTCTGGATTCGCACATACGTGCTACATGCCCTGCTCATCTGAAACGTCTGGATTTAATGTTCCTAATTATGTCAGGTGAAGAATACAATGCGTGCAGTTCTGCGTTGTGTAACTTTCTTCATTCTCCTGTAACTTCATCCCTCTTAGCCCCAAATATTTTCCTAAGAACCTTATTCTCAAACACCCTTAACCTATGTTCCTCTCTCAAAGTGAGAGTCCACGTTTCACAACCACAAATAACAACCGGTAATATAACTTTTTTATAAATTCCAGTCATCATCATCATCATTGGCGCTACAGCCCTTGGTGGGCCTGGGCCTCCCTTAGTAATTGTCGCCATTCGTCTCTATAAATTCCAGTACTGCTTGAATATATCAGAAGCATCGCTTTCCAGTTCAATAGCGTAATCCAAGATGAGTCTTCATCAAATAATGTATTGGGTTGATGCAAATGTCCGTAGCGTTTCTGCCCTATGACAAAAGTTTTTGAGATGAATAGAAGACAGAAATTAACCAATAATGCATTCTCTTATATTATCTATTACTTTCCACCAACGCTGAGATAGTTTTTTGATTTCGTGTGTAAGGGGTTAGGTACAGCTGACAGCAGTAAAATTTTTCGAAATATTCAACATTTTTTTCCTCCATTACTGTATCTTGTACAATAATGAAAATTGGTATGTATAAAACACTGTCCTTCCGCTACATGAAAAAAATATTTAATGATTAAAAAAAAAATATTGTACCTATATTCATTTCTGAGAAAAGTGCACAAATGTCACAAAAAATAAGAAAGTGTAGAAATAAGGTGTCAATGTTTCCATATCTTACAATGTTAAATTGCTCAATTTTAGGAGCACTTTTCTCAGAAGTTATAAAAGATACAAAAGTAAAAAAAAAAATGGGGCGTATTATGTACAGTAGCATACCTTTATATATACAACCGTCTAAATAAATTTAAAATTCCACTGACAAGCAAACATTCTGATGGGGACAGATAAAAAGTTATTTTTTTTTCCTTCCGCCATATTAATAATATCACAAGTGCTTATACAAATTTTGGGCACTCGACCGAATTACGAGGCTGTCCAGAAAGTGATTTTCCCTGGGACCGTTTACAGAAAAAAAGCAAAATTGCATGGAAATATTTATTGAAACAGATACAGCAATTGTTGCGCTATTTGTCAACATATCCTCCCCTGAATTGAGACATTTCTCATACCGTCGGATCAATTTTTCTATTCTTGTGTCGTAGAAGTCAGCGCTGATTTGACAGCCGTCTGCGCCTCTCTGTTGATTCCATGATATGACAAATGTCTCAATTTTAGTGGGGAATATATGAGCCGTTGAGAGCAGAAGTGGTGTAAATAAAAAATGGTTAATGAGGATTAAAGTAAACATTCTGTAAAATACAGCGCAAAGTAGCAATTAATATTCAATTTATTTAAACTATTAGTAGTCAGTGGATAGCACGAAGGACATATTAACTGCTACTTTGCGCTGTATTTTACAGAATTTTTACTTTAAACCTCATTACCCAATTTTGACTTACACCACTTCTGCTCTGAACGGCTCATATTGAAAAATACGCTCAACAATTACTGTGTCTGTTCAAATAAAACTTTCCAATGAAATTGTGTTTTCTTTCTGTTAACGGCCAGTGGCGAATTTATTTTTCGGCCCTCGTACTTGCGGTCGTGTGGCCAAAATTTGTATAGGCACTTCTTTTGACATTATTAACATGGTGAAAGAAAAATATTGTGACAGCGACGTGAGATTCGAACTCACGACCAGCGTCCCGCGAAAGCAGATCGCGCGGAGCACGGAGGAATGGCGCGCGGCGAAGAGGGGAAAGGGCCAACACGGCGAGAGAGTGGAGCGAGAGTGCGCGCGCATCTGGTGCTGGTTAGAGTTGGGCAACACGATTCTTTTTCAGAAGTCGATTCCAACGATTCAATCACACATTACGAATCGATTCTAACGATTCGTTCACGATTCTTCTCAGTCTGCGATTCCAACTATTCTTTTGAATCGTCAACGAGTTCACGATTCTTCCCAGTCTGCGATTCCAACTATTCTTTTGAATCGTCGCAAGACACTTTCCTTTGCAAACCACGCGATGAACAAAAACGTTCTACATCTCTCTCATAGATGGCATAAGAGGCGAGACATTGGATTGTCTCTTTCTCATTGGCTGGAACCATTCAGTATGGACTCCATTAGTCTACAAAATTACCCAAGATAATGTCTCTAAATTATAATTTATCAACTGAACCTTATTATGAAGTACATTTTTTGCATTACATCTCTATTTAACTATGCAAATTTCAGGTTTGTGTTCATTATTTTCCATACTTAACAAATGCAGTACATATTTTGATTTCACTCTCGCTCGGGAGCATTCGACACGGTTCGGAAATGTCCGTTGACAGGTTACATCAAACAACGAATAGAATCGTGGGTTACGATACCATGCCGATTCCTTCATATTCTTTTGAATGACGATTCGTTACGATTCGTTTGAACGACGATTCGTTACGATTCGTTGATACCACGAATCGATTCTTACGATTCTTTATTATTAGTCGTTCGAATGAACGATTCGTTCACGAATCGACCCAACTCTAGTGCTGGTAGAGAGGAGAGGGCTCTGGCTTTTTCTGGAGTGCCATCTCTAGAGACGCGTGGAACCTTCGAGGCTACGTCGCTGTGGTTATAAATTACGGTCGCGAAGGAACGACAGCAGAGTTTTCAGTTATTCAGTCAGTGAGAAAGCCAGAGCAAGCAAGCCAGAAGTCGACTCGAGTGTGCGTCCGCATCTGCGTCAGCATCCGAAGGCCTGAGTTCGAGTGCAGTGGACCGCAGTTGGAGGGACCTGAGTTCGAGTGCAGTGGACCGCAGTTGGAGGGACCCGAGTTCGAGTACAGTGAACTGTCTCTGAAGGTCTGTGGTTCGAGATACTGTGAACTCGAGTGACTGAGATAGAATAACTGTGAACTGAGAACTGATAGTTCTGATTTGTAAATAGTGCTTTGTAAATATTAGTTAAGATTAACAGTTCATTGTTGTTCGTACTAGTCCAAGTAAATTGTCATTGTCGTCGGTGGAGTGCTATAACGAATACTGTGTTGAATGAAGATCCAATTGTTGACGAGAGCGTTTAAGGCGAATTGTAGAAAGGAATTATTGTTGTGACGAATAAATTACATTGTTGTTACTAATAAAAATCACAATATTTAAAGCTTTTTTGTCTGCCCCTATCAGAACGTTAGCTTGTGAGCGGTCGGGAAAAAGAAAAAAATCATAGATAATAAACTACCACCTTCAATAAAATTCGAAATATGTTAAAATGAGCTGAATTATTGCCAAACGTGTAAAACATTTAATAAGAAATCATGCATGTTCTTCGTGAAATCTGCTTTTGGCTTGCGTACTGTGTAGAACGTCAGTGTTGTGTGATGTCACTCAGTCTGCACGCTCCCCCTGACCCCCAGGCCTTGATGGGCTCACACGTGTGCCCTAGCTGTCTGTGTTTGCAGTCTCTGTGTACTCACGCATGTGTGGAAAACAGGTTGTGAGCTCGGAGTGTTTATCTGCATGTTATGTAACTCCTGCTGCTGGCAGCATTAGCATGGACTATTATTATTATTATTATTATTATTATTATTATTATTATTATTATTATTATCATTATTATTCTACTCGATACCAAATTACATTTTCATAATCATGTCCAATATATTTATAATCATTCCATTAGAATGCTCGGACTTATAAGATCTATAACTTAGTCTTTTTTTACCCCAGCTACTCTTGTAATTCTATACCAGCCGTGGCGAAAATGTGACTCACGAGCACATTGTGGCTCGCAATGATAGCTGTGCATTTCTACCTTCCCCAACCCCCACCCTCTCACTCACTGGAGTCAAACTCCGTTCCATTTGTATTTGTCTCTGACCTGCGAGTGGCGTATCGTCGCAATGTCTCTCTCGAAACCATGTACCTCTACAAAAACGAAAGTTTCAAGTAGGATGGGAGGACGCATTTTTTGCTGACAATATGATGAGAATATTAAATGTATGATTTGTTCATAAGTATTACGAGGAAAACGGTTGTATAACATAAAACGGCATTATAAGTTACTACATGTTACTGATGAAACATTAAAAGGTTGTGTTATTATTATTATTATTATTATTATTATTATTATTATTATTATTATTATTATTATTATTATCATCATCATCATCATCATCATCTCTGTACGTCGATCCTTTTTCAGCAGATGTACGAATAATGCGGTTAGATCTTCAATTTAAACTCACAGATTTACATTATGATGTTAAAATGAAAGCTAGATGTAAGGACTTGGCAAATGTTGAACTTTTCAAATCTTTGCCAAAAAATAAATATCCGAAACTTCGTTCTGTCGCTTGCTCTGTTGAAGCCATGTTCGCTACAACTTACGTTTGTGAAAAATTATTTTCAACAATGAAAATAGTAAAAACCAAACTTAGATCACGACTGACAGCCAAATACTTTTGTGATCAACTACGACTGGCAGTAAGTGACATAATTCCTGATTTCGAAACTCTGTCGCAGAGACATTCTGAAGACAATTAATTTTAGGTTGTGATAATGTGTCCTATGTTTTCTTGTTCATTTCTTTCTTCGTTACACGTACTAAACATTAGTTTGTAGCCTTGTACTGTATAAAATTATATTTAAGTGCTGGACGTAAGGAAAATGAACATCCGTTAGTAAGTCAGACAGTTGCTTCACTTCCCCTTCGGGTGTCCGCCTCCCTCCATGCACATTGCAGATAACCAGTGGCTCGGCGCACAATCACATTCTCGCCACGGCTGTTCTATACTATACATTAATCAGATCTAAACTAGAATATGCATCTGTAGCCTGGAATTCTATTACTTCTACTGATTCGGGTAAATTGGAAATCATTCAAAGAAAATTTATATTCCTGTGTGCTTTCAGGTTTTTACCAAATTCATCTGTTTTCAATTACGAGCGTACTTGTAAATATTTTAACTTTTCTAGCCTTTATGCTAGACGACTTGAGCTTGACTACTTATTCTTTTCTAAGGCCTTAAAGGGTGATATTGATTGTGAATCCTTCATAAGCAATATCTACCTTCGGGCCCCTTCCAATGGTTTAAGATTTTAAAAAAAATTATACTTATAAGCCTAATCTCTCTCTCCAGTTCTCAGATGCATGAAAGCTGCCAATTTACATTATATTAATTCAGATCCGTTTAATGTATAGTTTGTTGTTTGGGTATTATATTAATCACATTCATTTCAGCTTCATTCGTTTGTGTTGTTTTTTAGCTTTTCTGTCTCATGTATTTTGCAATTATCTATTCATTTTGTCATTATTGTTATTGTTTGTATTTGTCTCTAATTTTAATAATCATTTGTATGCACTGTTTTTGTTATCTATTCATTTTGTCTTTATTGTTTTTTTTGCATTTGTCTGTATGTAATTTTAATAATTATTTGTATGCACTATTTGGTTATTCCTTTGTACATTGCAAATCTTGCTAACTCTTATCTTGTCCTGAACTCTTATTGGCCCCAGGCTGTTCTACAGCACAATAAATATTAGTAAATAAATAAATAAATAATAATAATTATTATTATTATTATTAATTCGGTTGCAATGGAATGAGTATTGTCGACAATAATTGGTGATCTCTTGCGTATGTGTGACGTAACAATGTAGAGTACGGTACCAGTTAAAGGCCTGACCGATGCTCTGGCTGTTGCAAGTGCCTTGCAGGCGTCGCGGTGCCGGCGTCCTTCACATCTCGGTGACATTTAAACTCTGCTGCTATTTCGGGCTCCTGACTCAGCAGCTGTCGATCCGTCTCGGCTGCCGTACGTTCCTTGCTTGCTCTCGTATCTATCGTTCTCTCTAGACCATTTTTTTTTTTTGTTTTGTTCGTTCCATTTCTTTTCCCGCATTTCATTTCTCCTGCCTTTCATGTTTCTTTCCACTTCTTCTTTCCTTTGCTTCCATGTGCTTTTTCTATGCTGTTTCATTCAAGTTTTTCTCTCTTTCTTTCCCTATTTCTATTAACCCTATATTCATTTTCTTTCTCATTATTTTTTTATTATCATGATATCATTTTCCTTTCTGTTTCTTTAATTCATTCATCCTTTTACAAATACACGTTCCCATTCATCCATCCAACCACAGATCCACCTATCAATTATAATGTTTTATTCCTTCAGTCCTTCATTTATCATCACTATGTCCACTCCTCCCTCCATCAATTTATCCACCCTCCTGTCCACCAATTATCCACTCTTCTCTCCACCAATTTACCCACTCCTTCCTCCATCAATTCATTCACTCTTCTCCGCTAAGTTATCCACTCTTCTCTCCGCCAAGTTATCCACTCTTCTCTCCGCCAAGTTATCCACTCTTCTCTCCGCCAAGTTATCCACTCTTCTCTCCACCAATTTACCCACTCTTCTCTCCACCAATTTACCCACTCTTCTCTCCGCCAAGTTATCCACTCTTCTCTCCACCAATTTATCCACTCTTCTCTCCACCAATTTATCCACTCTTCTCTCCACCAATTTACCCACTCTTCTCTCCACCAATTTACCCACTCTTCTCTCCACCAATTTACCCACTCTTCTCTCCACCAAGTTATCCACTCTTCTCTCCGCCAAGTTATCCACTCTTCTCTCCGCCAAGTTATCCACTCTTCTCTCCACCAATTTACCCACTCTTCTCTCCACCAAGTTATCCACTCTTCTCTCCGCCAAGTTATCCACTCTTCTCTCCACCAATTTACCCACTCTTCTCTCCACCAATTTACCCACTCTTCTCTCCACCAATTTATCCACTCTTCTCTCCACCAAGTTATCCACTCTTCTCTCCACCAATTTACCCACTCCTTCCTCCATCAATTTATTCACTCTTCTCTCCAAGTTATCCACTCTTCTCTCCAAGTTATCCACTCTTCTCTCCACCAATTTACCCACTCCTTCCTCCATCAATTTATTCACTCTTCTCTCCAAGTTACCCACTCTTCTCTCCACCAATTTATCCACTCTTCTCTCCACCAATTTACCCACTCCTTCCTCCATCAATTTATTCACTCTTCTCTCCAAGTTACCCACTCTTCTCTTCACCAATTTATCCACTCTTCTCTCCACCAAGTTATCCACTCTTCTCTCCACCAATTTACCCACTCCTTCCTCCATCAATTTACCCACTCTTCTCTCCACCAAGTTATCCACTCTTCTCTCCACCAAGTTATCCACTCTTCTCTCCACCAAGTTATCCACTCTTCTCTCCACCAATTTATCCACTCTTCTCTCCACCAATTATCCACTCTTCTCTCCACCAATTTATCCACTCTTCTCGCCACCAATTTACCCACTCTTCTCTCCACCAATTATCCACTCTTCTCTCCACCAATTTACCCACTCCTTCCTCCATCAATTTATCCACTCTTCTCTCCACCAATTTATCCACTCTTCTCTCCACCAATTTACCCACTCTTCTCTCCACCAATTTACCCACTCTTCTCTCCACCAATTATCCACTCTTCTCTCCACCAATTTACCCACTCTTCTCTCCACCAATTTACCCACTCTTCTCTCCACCAATTTACCCACTCTTCTCTCCACCAATTATCCACTCTTCTCTCCACCAATTTATCCACTCTTCTCTCCACCAATTTATCCACTCTTCTCTCCACCAAGTTATCCACTCTTCTCTCCACCAATTTACCCACTCCTTCCTCCATCAATTTATTCACTCTTCTCTCCAAGTTACCCACTCTTCTCTCCACCAATTTATCCACTCTTCTCTCCACCATGTTATCCACTCTTCTCTCCACCAATTTACCCACTCCTTCCTCCATCAATTTATTTACTCTTCTCTCCAAGTTACCCACTCTTCTCTCCACCAATTTATCCACTCTTCTCTCCACCAAGTTATCCACTCTTCTCTCCACCAATTTACCCACTCCTTCCTCCATCAATTTATTCACTCTTCTCTCCAAGTTATCCACTCTTCTCTCCACCAATTTATCCACTCTTCTCTCCGCCAAGTTATCCACCCTTCTCTCCACCAAATTACCCACTCCTCCCTCCAATTTATGCACTCTCCCCTTCATGAATTTACTCACTTCTCTCTTTCCATCAATTTACCTACTCCTCTCTCTATATATTAATCCAGTCCGATTAGGTTTAAGGATGTGGTCTATATGAACTAATAACAGCCTCAGTATTTCTATTAGGATTCATCACTATTATATCCCTGTTACTATCACCTCGTCACTGGAGAGACGTAAGAATCGGTGTGCAGTGAAAATACGTAAATAAATTAACATCGTTTAACGATTAGTCAAGGGGCTAAGAAGCACGACACCATCGTCTATGCCTACATTCTCAGTTTCAAAAACGTCTAGAAAAATCAGCCCGCCACTAGAGTTAAGTTCAAAATCTCTCGTGGCATTGCATAAGATAATTCCGTTTGCACAGATCTTCGTATCGCTTGCAGGTCCTCATTGCTATCCTTCGCGCTTCCTGTTCCAGTAATAAGCTATCCCAACCTCAACACATTCATCGTACTAACAGTAATAAGGTAGGCGCGTTCAATTCCGGCCGTGTGCGTGCCACAGCCTACCCTCCTCCACTATTGAACTGACGTCTTTCCTCACTTCAATAATGCATAAGCCAACACCTTCAGAAGTTCTGCATCAAGTTCCAGTAACTTTCGTCACACGTCACCGCAACCAGAGGGTCACCATCTCGATTCCTACACTGGCCAGTGAGTAAGTCAGTGACTTTGAGGTAATTTAATTCATTATAATATACATATATTAGCTGGTTTATGTAAAAAAAATTATACATACTACACAACGCAGAACTGCATGCATTATATTCTTCACCTGGCATAATTAGGAACATTAATCCAGACGTCTGAGATGGGCAGGGCATGTAGCACGTATGGGCGAATCCAGAAATGCATATAGTCTAAAAAAGAATCTTATTCAGACGCTAGTAATGCCCCATTTTGATTATTGCGATTCCTTGCTAACTAATGTAAGTTCACTCTTAGGTGGGAGACTACAACGTGTCCGTAATGTGTGCATACGATTCATCTGCAATACTCGTAAATTTGACCGTATAACACCTTCCGTCCAGTCACTTTCATGGGTGCATCTGAAGGAACGAAGAACAATACATTCACTGTCTCTTCTGTTTAGAATCATGCATATTTCTACTCCGAATTATCTGTTATCGCGCTTTCATTTTCTTATATCTCCTCGAAACCGACATCAAGCACTTCTTTCTATCCCTCATCATAGAACGTCTATATACTCATCTTCCTATACTGTAGAAATACCTAGCCTCTGGAATTCGTTACCTAATGACGTCAGGGACTGCCGGACTTTATCACAATTCTTTTTCTTTTTTAATCTAGATTAAAATTGCAAGATTCTTGTTTTTGTTAGTTAATTAGTTAGCATAGAATTAATTATGATACTTAATCACTCATTTAAAGTTTCTGTGACTGCAACCTGTTTATATTTTTGTCTGGCTTTACTTTTTTTATAGTGTTTTTTTCTCTCTCTCTTTATTTCTTGTGTAGCTTTACTTTGTATATAGTGTATTTTTTTCTGTTTATTTCTATTATTGTATTTGTATTCCTGGTGTTGTGGAAGAGAAGACCTGATGGCCTTAACTACACCAGAATAAATAAATAAATAAATAAATAAATAAATAAATAGTGTGTTAGCTGGGAGGCCGGAGGGAAAAAGACCTTTGGGGAGACCGAGACGTAGATGGGAGGGTAATATTAAGATGGATTTGAGGCAGGTGAGATATGATGATAGAGACTGAATTAATCTTGCTCAGGATAGGGACCAATGGCGGGCTTATGTAAGGGCGGCAATGAACCTCCGGGTTCCTTAACAGCCATTTGTAAGTAAGTAAGTAAGTAAGTAAGCCTATCTAACTAAGGTTTCTATTGTTTACAAAAATTAATTGAATTAAATATAAATATTCATTTAGAATTGATTAGGAGGCGGAATATTAAATCCTAGTTGGACGGCTGTGAAGTATATATAAAATGCCTTTACAGGTTTGTGTCTTCAAATAACAACTCAAGAAAATCAATTATAACCAATGACCTCTTCACCATGTGATGAAATAGCCGAGTTTCTGCAAAACTCTTAAACTACATAAAACACAATTTACATTTTCGTGACATGGGCAGACCATAGAGGATCTACGGGCTATTCCATCTCAAATCGACCGAAATATAGAGAAAACTGACCTTGCAATTTTTAAATACAATCAAACTTTTTCTGTCCGTTGACAACTGTGATACAATGCTTTGTGCAAAGTTTGAGGCATTAGAACTTCATAGTGTTTAAATTTAAAATATTTAAATTTATCGTATTTTCATAAAATTAGCAACTTTAAACTGTTGTGGCTCCGAAACCCTTTCACCCAATGATCAAAATCATGGTTTATTTTGATGCTGAGAAATTAAAGTTTATATTGACATGTAAACAGATTTTCTTACTTTCTATAGAAATGGAGAAATTTAGATTTTTCTTCATTAAAAGCCTTTGCCCACGAAAAAATATTTTTAAAATATATATGGTTAGATTCCGCATTGATAAGAAAGTACTGAAAATATCAAATAAAGAAAATAAATAGTACGCGCGTGAACTAACCAGCTGACTGTGAGGCGGGAGCTAGCCAGGCAAGCAAGGCCAGGAGACATAAACACGTGATGTTTCGTCTAGTGACGCATAGCTGGGCTAGCTTTATCACAGGTTTTCATAAACACAGGAGTAAAATGACGCCCAACGCTCGCTTATCTTCAGCTCTCGGCCAGTGCGTGCGGTACTGGGCCGTTCAAATCTAGGCGTGTGAAAATAATTTATTTAATACCCTCGAAACTTATTGCCGAGCCATTAAGCAAACAATGCCGAATCCCTCTTAATAATGCAAGGTTTTTTCTCAATATTTTTTTACATTTCTACAAATGGGCAAAAAGCCTAAAAGTAAGTAAAATCATATTATCTGTCTCTCTGTATACAATAAAAATAAGTATTACTTCTTATCATAACCTACCAAGTGTCAGCTTCAAAATGAGCTCCCGTTCAATTTTCTGCAGTAAACGGTTCCAGAGTTCTGAGCGCTGAAAGAGACTTGTTTTTCTAAAATACGCTAAATTTGTCGCTCAATAGTACGAAAAAGCGTTTGACTTTCGATAGTATATTTTTGAAAATGCACCGTCCTCAGCACCTTGTATAAATATGGAAAAAATTAGAGTATTAAAAAAATACGAGGTTTTTTACTGATCGATTTCATATGGAATAGCCCCTTACGGTTTAATCGGAACATTCAGTGAAACCGAACTACTTGACGAAAACCTCCCCATCACCACAGTACGTCCGCAGTTAACTAGGCGGGTCCCATAGCGCGAGACAGTTCAGCAAGTGGCCCGCAGACCTGGACGGGCCAGGCGATGGAGATGAGTCCCGGGCAATTAAACGCTCGATCTGCTAGGGACCGGTACAATGTTGTCAGCACTTCCTACTCGGAGCGGAAGCGACGGTTCGTCTGTCAAGGTAAGAGCCACTGCACACGATCAGGGAAATAAGGCCGTAGTTCAGTGAGAGGACGGACGACTTCCACTGACGCGAATCAACTGCCTTTCATTCCCTGCTGATACCGCGAGATCTGTGATGGACATGTGCGAAGTTCCACTAAGAATTCAGGTTCTCTAAACCAGTGTGATTCAACTATTACTCCAACTTACAATACAGCCAAATATATCGTCGTTTGAATAACGTCAATGGAACGTTAAATAAACAATTATAAATACAAACACTATCATTTTATCATTTTTAATAGACTCTATTTTAAAAGGAATGTTAAATAAGATATACAGGGACATCAATTTATTTTTACTTAATTTTTATTGTACCTGAGTTTTTAATGTACTTCACTCCTACCCCTTCTACTAATGAAGTTCAACCGTCCTCCACACAGATCCAAGACCGCATATACAGTCATAGTAGCCTTACAGTCATAGTAAACATTACGTTCCAAAAATATGTTCGCGTTTTCCAGTGACGAAAGAGCTTTCAATATTGAATCATTTTCGCACAGGTACTGTCGTCCGTTTGCCTACGTCACATCCCGGTTTCCCCCACCAGCTTCTATTCGCCTCTCTGTAAAGGCTAGTGGTTGGACTGTCTTAGCTCTTTTCTGAGAACATTAATTTCTGTTACGAATTGGACGTCTACGTAATATTATACAATTATTTAAAATAACTTAAATAAAAGGGCCTCGTTAAGTAATTAACTGTCACGTGATTTTCCCCCTTTCTACGACCCTGCGACATAACCACTTGGACGGACAGTAGATAGCATGTCTGAGTAATTTTATCTTTTCGGATCGAGCAGAAATGAAGATTGAATTTACAGTACGTAAGGTACTCTTTTATAGAGTAAGTACAGAATTATTTCAACATGAGTTACTAGTACGAAGGACGAAACTGGTAATTGGAATTACACACATTAGAATGAAGCCTGTATCGAAATGAACGGCCACCACTTAGAAAAATGTATTTATATTATGATTATTTTTCAATTTAACTTCATTCCTTACAGTGTACGTTAATGTGGTGTAGACAGTATAATATACACTGCATAATGAATACGTCCGCATGGACAGCTCAGTTCGTGAGTAAAATCACTTTTTGTTAATACAGTGCTGAATTTTGATTAAACGAAAACCTAATGAAAATTATCAAACTCAAAAGCGTGATATTTCCTAGTTTAAGTAAATGGATGAACTACTTTTCTTCCCTCCTATACCTAGTAAAGTGATTTGTTTGTAAATTACGCCATTATCATCAAACTCCAGTCGTGGAAGGGGGTAGCAAAACGGTTCTCAAGCTTGATCCAAAGGTTTAGCCAGGTTAATATCAGAAATGTTAGTAAAAATAAAATGATGTCCCTGTAGATAGTTGATAGCCGTCCCAAACAGGGTTTAATAATCTGCCTCCTAATCAATTCTAAAAGAATATTTATATTTAATTGAATTTTTTCTTCAATAGAAACCTTGGTTAGGTAGACTATCATAATAATAATAATAATAATAATAATAATAATAATAATAATATTGTTATTATTATTACTATTATTATCATCATCTGATCGGGTTTCAATAGCTTGTGAATTTAAAAAGAAAAAAGTTAAGTAAAGAATATTATACATACAATATTATCAATTTATCGTTCTGAACAGCCTATATAGTTTAAAAGGAACGTTAAGTAAAGATATTGCAATCGTCATTTCGTCGTCTCTGAACGGCTTGTGTTGTTTAAAAAGAACTTCAAATAAATAATTACAATTACATCATCTCATCGTCTCTGAAGATACTGTCAATAGCGTGCATTCGGAACTCCACAAATCAGTATGGAGGACCAGTCGACAATAGAAACACCTTCTTCACATGTCCACCACGTTCACTGAATCTCAGTGTGTGATTTCTTCCTGTGGGGTTTCGTCAAGGACAATGTTTACGCCCCTTCGCTTCAAAGGACGTTCTCGGAATTCAGAAGGCGCATTAACACCGATCACATGACCACCACTTCACACCGGATCTCACAGTGATTTCTCCCAATGGAGTTTCGTCAAGGACATTATTTACATCCCTCCACTTCTAAAGGACGTTGCTGGATTGAGAAGGCGCAATGACACTAGCCACATGGCCAACTCGTTCACCGGATCTCACAATTTGTGATTTCTTCCTATGGGATTTTGTGAAGGACAATATTTACGTCCCTCCATTTCCAACAACGTTGCTGGAATTGAGGAGGCGCATTAATAACACGCCCATCAGGAACGTCACATCAGACACGCTTGAGAAGGTTTGGCGATGGGATAACAGCATGGACATCTGCCGTGTCAGACGTGGGGTACACATGAAATGCATTTAATATCGAACTCCTCGTGGTAATATGTATTTTTGTTCAATATTGCTCTTCGATATTAGTTGAAATGTATTGAATTTGGTACTCCCAAGAAAATAGTTCGATTAATTAAAATATGTTTCAGTGAACGTACAGCAGAGTCCGTATAGACCACTCTCCGACACTTTTTCAATTCACTGCGGGCTAAAGCAAGGAGAAGCAATGTCACCTTTACTTTTTAACTTTGCTCTAGAATATTCAATTAGGATAGTCCAGGATAACAGAGAGAGTTTGGAATTGAACGGGTTACATCAGCTGCTTGTCTATGCGGATGACGTGAATATGTTAGGAGAAAATCCACAAACGATTAGGGAAAACACGGAAATTTTACTTCTAGCAAGTAAAGCGATAGGTTTGGAAGTAAATCACGAAAATACAAATTATATGATTATGTCTCGTGACTACAGTACGGAACGAAAATATAAAAATTGGAGATTTATCCTCTGAAAAGATGGAAAAGTTCAAATACCTTGGAGCAACAGTAACAAATATAAATGACATTCGAAAGGAAATTAAACGCAGAATAAATATGGGAAGAGCCTGTTATTATTCGGTTGAGAAGCTTTTGTCATCTAGTCTGCTGTCAAAATATCTTAAAGTTAGAATTTATAAAACAGTTATATTACCGGTTGTTCTGTACGGTTGTGAAACTTGGACTCTCACTTTCAGAGAACAGAGGCTAATGGTGTTCGAGAATAAGGTGCTTAGGAAAATATTTGGGGCTAAGAGTGATGAAGTTACAGGAGAATAGAGAAAGTTACACAACGCAGAGCTGTACGCATTGCATTCTTCATCTAACACAATGAAGAACATTAAATCCAGATGTTTGAGATGGGCAGGGCATGTAGCACGTATGGGTGAACCCAGAAATGCATATAGAGTGTTAGTTGGAAGATCTGAGGGAAAAAGACCTTTGAGGAGGCCGAGGCGGTAGTTGGGAGGATAATATTAAGTTGGATTTGAGGGAGGTGGGATATGATGATAGAGACTGGATTAATCTTGCTCAGGATAGGGACCGATGGCGGGCTTATGTGAGGGCGGCAATGAACCTGCGGGTCCTTAAAAGCCATTTGTAAGTAATATTATAAAATCCAATAATTTCTGGACACAGTGTAATGATTCGGAAACGCCCGGCTTCGCTTCTCTTCCGAAAGAAACGATACTAGTATGATTGCCCTTAAAAATCCATCGCTTCGACCTTGTTTCGAGCATTATTAGCTATTTGTATGAGAACACCAATAACTAAATCTGCGGTGAGGATAGGCTAGACGTCATGATCTCTTACAGGGGCCGCACAATCACAGCGGGATGCCCCCAGGCAGCAAGGTCGTCGGGTGTTGGGAGGTCGGCGTCTCAGGGCTAGCGAGTCACTTGGCCAAGTCACTTCCGAAGACGAAAACACAATGATCATAATGTCAAGTACTCCATTCATTTTACCTGAAATCACCAATTCACGATACTGATTTGAATGAAAATAGACTCGGAGTCAACTCACTGACTGAATTATCTTCATTCAGTGACAGACCGTAAAGTTGAGTTACGAAAGGACTCGAATGGAATTAAATGGAACTAGTGGCTTGTGCAGCAAATGCTGCAAACTAAGTTCATTAAACGTTCAAATAAACATTTTTCAGATTTATTTTCAATTAGCCGTACCCGTGCGCTCCGGTGCACCCGTTAGAAATAAATATAAAGTAATTACATAATTAAAATAGGACATTTGATCCAGGGAACATTCGTGTTTGATAGAAGGATAAATCGTTTAATATGTTACTTAATTTAAATTGTATTTAAATAATTAAAATGCGATCATTTTGGTCCAGAGACACTCATTTGGTGCAATGACAATTCCTTTAACATGTTTCTTAATTTTTATTACATGCAACTATAGTTTAATGAAGATTGGCATCATTTAGATTTAATGTGTATACTTTATACAGACAGACATACAAACAAAAATTTCAGCAAAGCGATTTTCGGTTTCAGAGTGGTTAATTATATATGTTAGGACCAATTATTTTTGGAAAATCGAAAATTACCAGAAACATTTCGGCCACAGATTATTATTAGTAATAGATTATAAACACACATCATATCATCCGTATATTAATCCGATTGTTGTCCAAGGACTCCAAGGCCGCCTTAAATAAATGCAGAGTCATTTGTTTATCTTTATTACTCGTATTTTATTTGGACCTGGCCATGTTATAAAAAGCATTGTTATTTTAAAACAGATATCTCGCCATATGGTAATTTAGAATTCCTGCACGGAAGTATGTACTTCGGTACATCATAGTAATATCTGTCCTATGAAAATTTTGCATAGAATAAAATTTATTGGAAATCATTTTTAAAGAAACTTTTGTTATGTAATATTTTTCATAAAAATCAATAATAAGCGAGATATTTCGATTTATTTAATTCAGGCCCCCTTATAACCCCCCTTTTAAATACACTATTTTGAATGACATATAGCCTATAATCTAAGTTACAACGAAATTAATTTATATTCCAATTTTCATATAAATCGATTCAGCCATTATCGCGTGAAAAGGTAACAATCAGACAGACAGACACATACGAACAAAAATAAAAAAAGCGATTTCGGTCTCAGGGTGATTAATTATACATGTTAACAATTATTTTTGGAAAATCGAAAATTACCAGAAACAAATTGGCTACAGATTTATTACTAGTATAGATAAAGAATACCAGACATTCTGAAAGTTATTTGCTTCCATAATAATGAAATATACTCTCTCTCGAGCCAATACTGAAGAGAACCACGCATATAAATATCTACACCACACTGCCATTAAATATATGAAAAAGACCCATCCCCACTTGATTAATAACTATAAAAATATTTGATTTTTAATAATAATATTATCTTACGTAAGTTTTATAACTTTCAGTAACATATACTATATATTCTATATAGCCGCCACTCAGTAAAATATAGAAATCAAAATCTAATTTAAGTTATTCTCTACATCTACTTATATAACCCCAAAACGTCTCACTTTCATGTCATCAGTATAGCATTAATATGTATAATTAATGAAAAATAGTCACATCATGGTATTAACTACAATAATATTTCATTTGTAATGGTAATAATGTCATCAAACCACCTCAAGTTTTGTAGTTTTTAATATCCAATATACAGCTGTACCCAGAAAATTACAAACCAAAGAATGGAACCTGTAAATTATTATTAGTAAGTTAAGTTTTTAATAACCAATTTAATTTGAGCTCTAAATATGTCAGCATTCTTGCAGATCATGGTCTTCGTGTAATATTGTTTACTGTAGTATGTGTTTTGTTTTATTCTGAAATACAACACGGCCGACTTGATGCTCGCTTCGCTCCTCCTTTACAAAAAAGCGAAGGGAATATCAAGTCGGCCGTGAATGCTATTAGCTAGTTCTCAAAACTGACGACAGATGGATTTTGGAAAATAGGAAAATTATGTTTAAAAATTGACATTTCACTGAAAACTACTATTTTTCCGAAAAACTTTGAGTTCCAAGCTTCAAAATGAGGGGTCATTTATTAAAATCCGTCCAGCCGTTTTCCCGTAATTTCCATTACCAGTTCAAATTATATATTTGGAGAGTCACTACGACCCAACACTTCGACTTTACAAGCTAGTATCAACAGCTGTTCGTTTTGGTAATGAACAGAATGAGTCATTCACTGATTCAAATTTAACATTATCCCAAATGAATTGACGAAACTCTAAGAGTCAGATCAGTGCTGTTACTGTACCAGAAATGCACTGCAGAAGATTATAGTTCTGACAATTAACTGGCTAACTCTATTAGGTGAAATGAACTACGATTAGTAATATTATAGGCTCTTTGCATAATATAGCTTACTATTTTTATATAAAGAATTATTAATGACTACTACACTTTTACTACGTCACACTACTTTTGACCAATAAAACGGTACGAAAGGACGTCTTTCAACCATTCATGGCTGCTTATCGCACAATTTTATCGCGTCCCTAGCATTTGTTTAATTTTATCGCATCCCTAGCGTTTGCTTATTTTTATCACTACCCTAGCATTTGTTTCTTTGTTTGCCAACAATTCAAACTGCACTGGTCTGGACGTCAAAAAACAGAAAATTACAAACCACTCCAGTCGATGCACAGCACTTTCAAATATGACTCGCATTGGCATTCAAGAACAAGAATTAATAAAGATCACTGGTCATAGCTAGGCATCTTCCCTGAAACCCTATTTACAAATAAATGAAGAGCACCATTCGGAAATCCTGAATAAGTTGAGGGATACACCATGTAGGTACATCAACGAGTTCACTTCTTTTGCGTACACGTCCAATATAACATCAACTGAACCACCAACCACTAAAATATTCAAATTTGAAAATTGTACCTACTTTCAATAATTATTTCTTTTAAAATTATTCATGTTTATTTTTTATTTCATCATCGTTAATTAAAATGTTTCTTGTTTATTTCATCATCCCTAATTAAAACTTTTCTAACACTTGTTTATATTATTTAGGTTATGTTTGTTATAGCTTCTGCTATATGATATTATGAATAGTCACGTATCAGAGATTGTTTAATATTAAGATTTATTGAACATCATCTGTCGAGTTACGTTGATTACTGGGATCAGGATAACTGAAGTGGAATGCACTGTTTTAATAAAAATGAAACTGAATCAACAAAGCCTTCTTGACCAGTAACCGTCCACAGAGTTCAATGAAGATTCCATAGTTGGCACAACTGATAACATGAAAACAGCTAATCATAAACCACTACTGCCATCTAGCGTAATGTTGAGATGATACAATAATACATTTGAAGACAGTTGTATTTTCGTAAGTCAATTAATATTTTATTGTATTGGAGTACTTAATTACTTCTAATCTTTATATACTTTCTTCTAATCGTGTAATAGTCAATTAAATCCCACTCGAGTTTTGATTTTCTCTAGATAAATCAAAACCTCTAGTGAGATTACTGTCTAAAAAATAATTTCAAATGATAAAAGTGTTCTAATGACAGTAGGCCTATTTGTTCTCCAGTATGAAATACACTTGTATGCAAAATTTCGTAACATTGTCTAAAAAAATGTGGAAACGGATTTGGAAAATTTAAGGTACGGAAAATGAGCGACAAACTTAACGGAGATGAAACATTCTACCCAACATTTAAATGGCCAAGTCAAATGACACAGTCTCACGTTTTAGGTCATAACTCGAAAAGTATTACAGATATTTAAAATGTTTTCACCATACTATTGAGGAAAGTCAGTGGCGGTTCCTCGGGGGAGGGAAGGGAGGAAAGTCCTCCTCACATTTTTTTCTTTTGAAAGTAAATACCAAATGAAATATGTGCCTTGAAATTCGAGGAAGATTCTATAATTTTTAAGTTCACAGCTATAAGAAAACATCGGTTAATCGAGTTTTAAACGACGCGCACTCATGTGCTGCTAAAAAACTGTGAGAAAGATGCGAGATTGTTTGTGTGGAGGAAAGTCAATCCATTCCTCCTTTACTGCAGTTAACACACACAGACAACAGCGCACTAGCGGCCAGAGAAAGAAGCAGAGTTTTAAAGCGAGTAAATGAAGGGTAGGGAGGAGATCCTCCTCTGAATCAGTGCATGGGCGGTAAATAGAAACCGACTGGTCGTGCAGCAAGCTCGCTACCGCTGCCATCTAACGATGCTGCATTCAACCAGACTATAACACATCTAGGAGGAGACAACAAAAACAGTTTTAGCGCAAAGCTATGAAAGATATCATATAAACTTTTTTTTTAAATTATAAATCAAAATATATTATTCATTCCACTTTATATAAGCTATATTCAGGGCTTCAAACTTTCGAGGATATCTGAAAGTTGAAGTTAGATTTATATAAAACAAAGAGGAAGTAGTTCTAAGTTAGTATCGCAGATCTTTTTGGCCCCTGAAATTCACTTCCATTCATTGTCTACTAGACAGGACAACAGCCAAGTTGTCAGTTTTGTACAAATATATTTGAAATTGAAGGTACTCCAAACTACATTATTTTTAACATAAAAAAATTAATCGGCCACCGGCAGCTTTGAACAATAATGGTAGTATGAGTTTACAAGAGCATGTGATACTGAACTTGTATAATGTACATGTGGCAACACAGACCACGTAGGTGGGTGCAGTGTTAACAGATTATTTCCCATTCCCACTTCCGTAAAACGGTTCCGGTTACGAGTTAGTAGCTGGTCTCTTCCAACACGTGTGATGCTGTAGTGTGCGTGAAAAATGCTGCGAGGTTGTGAATTTCCTTGTAATTGTTAATTTGTGCAATTATTCAACAATGAATGGAAGTGAAAACATGGAAACTCAGTTTACAAAAACAGATTATTGCTATACAAAAGGGAAGGCCAACCCTAACACTACCTGGTCTTACATTTATGCATTTAGGCTAATTTTTAGCTTGTTTCTCTCAAGAAGGTGTCATTTTGCGCCGTTAACTTCTTTCCTCCTCTTAAGAACTATGTAGGAGCCGCCACTGAAGAAAGTCCATTCAACAACAAAATATAAAACCACTTTTTTCTACTTCCAAAGGTGTGTATGTCCCCCTTCAATCAATAAAATGAGTTATTCACCTCTCCAAATTCAAAGTATCGGAAGTGAATTAAACGCAGAGTCGATTCAGTGACTCAGTTCATATCATCACAGCAGGAAGTCAAATTCGAAGACGACGGCTTCATAATCAACATGCTGTACGGGAGACGGCTCTTTGCCATACATGTGCCAGACTAGGTATGCGCCGCTAGTGGGGAGGAATGGGGGCAGCGGTGTGACTCAGAGTCTGGAAGAGTCAAACACCTCAGCAACGCGTCAGGTTTGCATGTGTGGAGCACGTGCCACTGATGGCACACGGAGGGTTAAAGCAAATAATAACATTGTCATTCTTCCACTTTGAGTGAAGATACAAGCCGATTTGAGGACATATCGCATAGCCCACTTTCCTTCGAAGTTTCCGATACATTCGGAACCACCAGATAGTGACATTAAGATCATCTTCAAGCGAATAAGGTGAAATTTGTTCAATTTCATGAAACATTTCTATTTTCCTAGCTTTAATATTGATCCCTGATGTCTACTTAATATGTCCAAGAATTTTCAGCTATTTCCGTCCCTGCAATCAGCTATATTGTTAGCTACGTATATTTAAATGTTTGCACAATATTTGAATGTGGCTAACTGTCAAAATTTTCAAACATTATTTTGTCGGTTTTAATTCGTTAGTAATTGTTTGGTCTCTCAATTAATACATCTTGTCCTACAAATATTGATTTATAAAACAGTTATATTACCGGTTGTTCTGTACGGTTGTGAAACTTGGACTATCACTTTGAGAGAGGAACATAGGTTAAGGGTTTTTGAGAATAAGGTGCTTAGGAAAATATTTGAGGCTAAGAGGGATGAAGTTACAGGACAATGGAGAAAGTTACACAACACAAAACTGCACGCACTGTATTCTTCACCTGACATAATTAGGAACATTAAATCCATACTTTGAGATGGGCAGGGCATGTAGCACGTATGGGCGAATCCAGAAATTCATAGACCGGTACCGTAGAGTCTTAGTTAGAAGAACTGAGCGAAAAAGACTTTAGGGGAGGCCGATACGTAGATGGGAGGATAACATTAATATGGATTTGAGGGAGGTGGAATATGATGGTAGGGACTGGATTAATCTTGCTCAGGATAGGGACCGATGGCGGGCTTATGTGAGGGCGGCAATGAATCTCCGGGTTCCTTAAAAGCCATAAGTAAGTTACTGTTATTACTATTATTATTAGTAGTAGTAGTGACAGCAATAGTAGTAGTAACTTACTAGTAGTAGTAGTAGTAGTAGTAGTAGCAGTAGTTAGTGACAGTGGCAGTAGTACTAGCAGTATTGGCAGTGGCAGTACTAGTCGTAGTAGCAGTAGTAGTAGTAGTAGCATTAGTAGTAACTTTGTAGTAGTAGTAGTAGCAGTAGTGGCAGTGGCAAAAGTAGTAATAATAGTGGCAGTAGTACTAGCAGTAGTAGTAGTGGCAGTTGTACTAGTAGTAGTGGCAGTGGTAGTAGTAGTAGTAATAGTGGCAGTAGTAGTGGCAGTGGCAGAAGTAGTAATAATAGTGGCAGTAGTACTAGCAGTAGTAGTAGTGGCAGTACTATTAGTAGCAGTAGTAGTAGTGGTAGTAGTAGTAGTAGTAGTAGTAATAGTAGCAGTAGTAGTGGCAGTAGTAATAGTAGCAGTAGTAGCAGTGGTAGTAGTAGTAGTAATAGTAGCAGTAGTAGTGGCAGTAGTAATAGTAGCAGTAGTAGTAGTAGTAGTAGTAGTGGCAGTAGTAATAGTAGCAGTAGTAGTAGTGGTAGTAGTAGTAGTAATAGTAGCAGTAGTAGTGGCAGTAGTAATAGTAGCAGTAGTAGTAGTGGCAGTGGCAGTAGTAGTGACAGTGGCAGCAGCAGTAGTAGTGGCAGTAGTAATAGTAACAGTAGTAGTAGTGGCAGTAGCAGTATTAGTGGCAGTAGTAGTAGCAGCAGTAGTAGTATAGCAGCTGTAGTAGTAATGGCAGTAGCAGTACTAGTAGTAGCAGCAGTAGTGGCAGCGGCAGTAGCTAGCAGTGGCAGTAGTAGTAGTGACAGTAGCAGTACTAGTAGTAGCAGCAGTAGTAGTAGTAGCAGCAGTAGCAGCAGGAGTAGTAGTAGCAGTAGCAGCAGGAGTAGTAGTAGCAATAATAGCAGTGGTAGTAGCAGTATCAGTAACAGTGATGACAGTAGTAGCAGCAGCAATAATATTGTAGTAGCAGTAAGAAAGTAGTAGTAAATTGTGCTCAGACATTTGATATTGAGACTTCGTTGCCAACACTCGTGCAAGATGTTATTAAAACAAATCAACTCCCAATCTATCATTGGTTACTGTAATGCGTGAATGCAGGCCATGAAACGAATGGAGCACAGAACATCCGGATGTGTGACAGATGCTGGCTCCGTGGACATGTCCCCGATATCTGCTACAAGAACAGCAACTACACGACCACGTAGCATACCTCGTGTAGGATTCTAGACTCAATGCACTCGATTACCTCAATTAACCAAGAATACATAATATGTCCTGATTATAAGAGAAATATATTCTTATTCTTTTAATGAAAATAAGATGTTTAAAAACTCCCATAGCATACTAATCAGTATTTGTGTTTGCTTGTCTATATTGTAAAGTTCCAAGAATTTCCAAAACTGTAATGTTTAAGTGCAAGTAAGTACTGAAGAATTTCACAACCATAGTAACCGCAGAAACTTCAGAAATACAACAACCGTTGAAGAATTCCACAATCATACACACTGCTAAAGTGAAAAGTGAAGAATTTCATAACCATGGTAACTGTAGGAACTGTTCATAAATACAACCGTAACCGAAGAATTTGTCCAGAAATACGACAGTCGTTGAAGAATTCCACAATCATACACACTGCTAAAGTGAAACGTGAAGAATTACATAACCATGGTAACTGTAGGAACTGTTCATAAATACAACAACCGTTGAAGAATTCCACAATCATACACACTACTAAAGTGAAAAGTGAAGAATTACATAACCATGGTAAGTGTAGGAACTGTTCATAAATACAACCGTAACCGAAGAATTTGTCCAGAAATACGACAGTCGTTGAAGAATTCCACAATCATACACACTGCTAAAGTGAAACGTGAAGAATTACATAACCATGGTAACTGTAGGAACTGTTCATAAATACAACAACCGTTGAAGAATTCCACAATCATACACACTGCTAAAGTGAAACGTGAAGAATTTCATAACCATGGTAACTGTAGGAACTGTTCATAAATACAACAACCGTTGAAGAATTCCACAATCATACACACTGCTAAAGTGAAAAGTGAAGAATTACATAACCATGGTAAGTGTAGGAACTGTTCATAAATACAACCGTAACCGAAGAATTTGTCCAGAAATACGACAGTCGTTGAAGAATTCCACAATCATACACACTGCTAAAGTGAAACGTGAAGAATTACATAACCATGGTAAGTGTAGGAACTGTTCATAAATACAACCGTAACCGAAGAATTTGTCCAGAAATACGACAGTCGTTGAAGAATTCCACAATCATACACACTGCTAAAGTGAAACGTGAAGAATTACATAACCATGGTAACTGTAGGAACTGTTCATAAATACAACAACCGTTGAAGAATTCCACAATCATACACACTGCTAAAGTGAAACGTGAAGAATTTCATAACCATGGTAACTGTAGGAACTGTTCATAAATACAACAACCGTTGAAGAATTCCACAATCATACACACTGCTAAAGTGAAAAGTGAAGAATTACATAACCATGGTAAGTGTAGGAACTGTTCATAAATACAACCGTAACCGAAGAATTTGTCCAGAAATACGACAGTCGTTGAAGAATTCCACAATCATACACACTGCTAAAGTGAAACGTGAAGAATTACATAACCATGGTAACTGTAGGAACTGTTCATAAATACAACAACCGTTGAAGAATTCCACAATCATACACACTGCTAAAGTGAAACGTGAAGAATTTCATAACCATGGTAACTGTAGGAACTGTTCATAAATACAACCGTAACCGAAGAATTTGTCCAGAAATACGACAGTCGTTGAAGAATTCCACAATCATACACACTGCTAAAGTGAAACGTGAAGAATTACATAACCATGGTAACTGTAGGAACTGTTCATAAATACAACAACCGTTGAAGAATTCCACAATCATACACACTGCTAAAGTGAAACGTGAAGAATTTCATAACCATGGTAACCGAAGAATTTGTCCAGAAATACGACAGTCGTTGAAGAATTCCACAATCATACACACTGCTAAAGTGAAACGTGAAGAATTACATAACCATGGTAACTGTAGGAACTGTTCATAAATACAACAACCGTTGAAGAATTCCACAATCATACACACTGCTAAAGTGAAACGTGAAGAATTTCATAACCATGGTAACCGAAGAATTTGTCCAGAAATACGACAGTCGTTGAAGAATTCCACAATCATACACACTGCTAAAATGAAACGTGAAGAATTTCATAACCATGGTAACCGTAGGAACTGTTCAGAAATACAACAACCGTTGAAGAATTCCACAATCATACACACTGCTAAAGTGAAACGTGAAGAATTTCATAACCATGGTAACCATAGCAACTCTTCACAACTACGGTAACCAGCTAAACAAATGCAAAACCATAGTAACGGCTGAAGCGTTTCATAACAATAATTGTTCAAGATTTTGATATGCACAGTAGATGCTCAAGTTTTGATGTAAGACTACTAATTGAAACGTTTTATATGTGTGATATGGCAGCTGCATATGCATTGGTACCTTGGTAACAGCTGAACCGTTATATGAATGGGAGCTGCTGAAGCATTTCATGCCATGGTAATGGCTGAACTGTTTGACTATTATTACCAATTGTTGAGGCGTTTGATGACTATGGCTGACGTATTCGTTACGTACGACAACCACTGAAGAGTTTGATTACCACAACAAACAACCTCAAACGTGGAATAGCCATTAAATGCTGAACCAACAGCTGCGTCCGGGAAGGAGACAACAAAAAGGCTACAAAGAAGAGCGGAAACCAGTCTACAATCGTCTGCGTCCTCGATGAGTCACGCAGCGACCTGAAGAGAGTGAAAGGGAAGCTGCGCTGCTCTCATGTGCCGTCCGACGCATTCCTGGCCATAGCCAGTACCGACGGCACCCATCGGAACCTGGCCTTGCAAGGGCGAATAGGCTACTGTGCTTCTGTCACAAATACCGACATTCTGAATGCTTTGTGGCAAAACTACACTTCAATACACATCTGGTTAGTGACAATGTAAACATATTTTGTTGAAATACTGACATTACAAGGCCGTAATTTAAACATTTTGTCAACAGTAATCTCACTAGACGTTTTGATTTATCTAGAGAAATTCAAAACTCGAGTGGGATTTAATTGACTATTACACGATTAGAAGAAAGTAGGCTATATAAAGATTAGAAGTAATGAAGTACTCCAATACAATAAAATACACTCAGGGACAAAATAAAACCGGACACTTATATATTTGCTTGTATTTTGTTGCCAATTATTTCAAAATGAAACAAAACCCATTTAAACAAAATAATGTTTCATTTAGCTCCTTATACGACAACATTAGAAAAAAATATATATCTCTGATGAGAAAATTTATAAAAAATTAAAAAGGGCGTATAACTATGTCATCGTTTGGTCTAAATGTTTTTTTTTTTCATTTTATGGTGCCTTAAACATTAAAAACTCTTTTTAGTAACGGGTATTACCCCCTCTGGCTTGAATAACTGCATTCATACGTCTTGGCATGCTCTCAATTTGGTTAGCAATGTCTTCTTGAGAAATAAGTTCCCATTCTTCGCTAAGTGCTCGCCTCAACTCTTGTAACGATTCTGGTCTCGGTTGTCTATTCTTAACACACAATCCCAGCATTCCCCACACGTGTTCAATTGGGTTCATGTCTGGACTCCTTGCTGGCCATGGAAGAACATGGATTCCCACTTCTTGGAGATAATCTCCGACCGCATGGGCAATATGCGGCCGTGCATTATCATGTATTAAAACAAAATTATCGCCTACAAATTAGCCAAATGGCACAACATGATCAGCCAAACATTCATTTATATACCTATCAGCTGTTAGTCTTCCATTTTCAACAAAAACCAACTCTGTACGAGCATCCGTACACACTCCTGCCCAAACCATCACTCCACCACCTCCATATGGCACATTTTCGGAAATGCAACACTGTGAAAATCGTTCTCCTCTCCTTCTCCAAACTCTTTCACGTCCATCAGGTGAGCACAGATTGAAACGGGTCTCATCGGTGAACAGAACACAGCTCCACTGTCCATTTCTCCAATCCCTGTGATCATTTGCAAAATGCATTCGTTCAACTCGATGCATCCTGAGAAGTCTGGGACCAGTTGCAGATCTACTTGATATCAGTCCACTTGCTTTCAACCTCCTTCTAACTGTTTTGGCCGAAATTGGGCGTCCATGCATGTTAACAAATTGCTGGGCTACACTAGTAGCTGGCAGGTTGCGCTCCCTAAGAACTCTCAACACCATATACCTGTCTTCATTTGGATTTGTACCTCTTGGACGACCCGAACCTGGTCTTCTGGTATATTCTAGAGTCTCTCTATACCGTTTTATGGCGTCATGAGTTGTGCTTCTAGCCATATTCATAACATTTGCAATGTATCGTACACTGCGTCCATCATCGTAAAGGGCTACAGCCACATCTTCAGGTCGCATCTTGTTTTAAGACAAATGTTACAACCCCACTTAAACTCAGAAAATGTAAAAATAAAGAAATATCGAATGATAACGATAATGAAGCAAAAAATGGTTGAGGCAAAATTGTTATAGCTGAGACTCCGAAAGCAAAATTGGAATATTTGGTTGCAATGGCTTGTTTATAAAACAAAAAATAATCAACAATGTACACACGTCTCCATAACAACAGATGGCTACCATAATATTGTATGAGAAGATAATGTTTTGCAAAATACCAGCAAATATTAAAGTGTCCGGTTTTTTTGTCCCTGTATGTATTAATTGACTTACGAAAATACAACTGTCTTCAAATGTATTATTGTACCATCTCAACATTACAAATATTACGCTAGATGCATGCTAGATGGCAGTAGTGAGCAATGCCTTCTCGTCGAGAAGTTCTCCATCTATACACGATGGCAATGTTACTAGTCAAGAAGGCTTTGTAGATTCAGTTTCATTTTTATTAAAATGTAACATTCCACTTCAATTATCCGAATCCCAGTAATCAACGTCACTTGACAGATGATTTTCAATAAATCTTAATATTAAACAATCTCTGATACGTGACTATCCATAATATCATATAGCAGAAGCTATAACACAACCTAACGAGTAAACACAAGTGTTAGAAAAGTTTTAATTAACGACGATGACATAAAAAATAAACATGAATAATTTTAAAAGGAATAATTATTGAATGTACAATTTTCAAATTTGAATATGGTTGGTGGTTCAATTGATGTTATATTGGACGTGTGCGTAATAGAAGTGGAACTCGTTGATTTAGGCCTACATGGTGTATTCAACTTATTCAGAATTTCCGAATGAATAATTTTAAAAGGAATAATTATTGAATGTACAATTTTCAAATTTGAATATGGTTGGTGGTTCAATTGATGTTATATTGGACGTGTGCGTAATAGAAGTGGAACTCGTTGATTTAGGCCTACATGGTGTATTCAACTTATTCAGAATTTCCGAATGAATAATTTTAAAAGGAATAATTATTGAATGTACAATTTTCAAATTTGAATATGGTTGGTGGTTCAATTGATGTTATATTGGACGTGTGCGTAATAGAAGTGGAACTCGTTGATTTAGGCCTACTTGGTGTATTCAACTTATTCAGAATTTCCGAATGAATAATTTTAAAAGGAATAATTATTGAATGTACAATTTTCAAATTTGAATATGGCTGGTGGTTCAATTGATGTTATATTGGACGTGTGCGTAATAGAAGTGGAACTCGTTGATTTAGGCCTACATGGTGTATTCAACTTATTCAGGATTTCCGAATGAATAATTTTAAAAGGAATAATTATTGAATGTACAATTTTCAAATTTGAATATGGCTGGTGGTTCAATTGATGTTATATTGGACGTGTGCGTAATAGAAGTGGAACTCGTTGATTTAGGCCTACATGGTGTATTCAACTTATTCAGGATTTCCGAATGAATAATTTTAAAAGGAATAATTATTGAATGTACAATTTTCAAATTTGAATGTGGTTGGTGGTTCAATTGATGTTATATTGGACGTGTGCGTAATAGAAGTGGAACTCGTTGATTTAGGCCTACATGGTGTATTCAACTTATTCAGGATTTCCGAATGGTGCTCTTCATTTATTTGTAAATCGGATTTCAGAAGATATATAGGTATGATCAGTGATTTTTATTAATTCTTGTTCTTGAATGCCAATGTGAGTCATATTTGAAACTGCTGTGCATCGACTGGAGTGGCTTGTAATTTTATATATATATATATATATATATATATATATTTTTTTTTTTTTTTTTTTTTTGACGTCCAGACCAGCGCAGTTTCAAATGTTGGCAAACAAAGAAACAAATGCTAGGGACGCGATAAAATTAAACAAATGCTAGGGACGCGATAAAATTGTGCGATAAGCAGCCATGATTGGTTGAAATACGTCCTTTCGTACCGTTTTATTCGTCAAAAGTAGTATGACGTAGTAAGAGTGTAATAGTCATTTTAAAAGCATTATATTGGAAGTAGCGACACAGTAAGGGCATGTTAGTGGAATACAATAAAATCATATTAAAATAGGAACATTGTAAGTACATCGTGTTGCCACTGAAGGGGCATTAGACCACACTACAAATGATGACCCATCTTTGTAGTCTATTAACTCTTAAATTGACCGTGTATCCTACAGGATACAACAGATGAATATGCTATATGCTATAATAATAATATACAGTGTATATATATATATATATATATATATATATATATATGTATAATTTGAACTGGTAATGGAAATTACGGGAAAACGGCTGAACGGATTTTTATGAGTGACCCCTCATTTTCATGCCTGGCATCCAAAGTTTTTCGGAAAAGTAGTAGTTTTCAGTGAAATGTCAATTTTCCTACATAATTTTCCTATTTTCCAAAATGCATCTGTTGCCAGTTTTGAGAACTAATTTTATTGAATCACGGCCGACTTGATTGAATTTCAGAACAAAACACACACTACAATAAACAATAGGCTATTACACGAAGGCCATGACCTGCAGGATTGCCGACATATTTAGAGCTCAATTCAATTTGTTATTAAAAACTGATTCTGTAGTGTATAATTTTCTGAGTACAGCTGTGTATTGGATATTCAAACCTACGAAACCTGAGGTGGTTTGATGACATTATTACCATTAGAAATTAAATATTATTATATTAATATCATGATGCGTCTATTTTTCATTAATTATACATAATATTGATGCTATATTGATGACATGAAAGTGAAACGTTTTGAGGTTATGTAAGTAAATGTAGAGAATATCTTAATTTAGATCTTCATTCTATAATTTACTGAGTGGCTGCTATATATAACTACAAAACTTAATTAAGATAATAATATTGTTATTAAAAATCAAATTTTTTTATACTTATTAACCCAGTGGGGTTGGGTCTTTTTCATATACTTAATGGCGGTGTAGTGTAGATATTGATATGTGTCATTGTCTTCAGTATTGGCTCGAGAGAGCGCAAAAATTACAGTTCCTAAGGAAAGATAAAAAGGTATTACTTACTGATAAAATAAGAGGCCTAGAACATTTTGTAGTCTCCAGAACATTTCAGCAAGATCTCTTAGTAGGATAAAATGATTTTACACTCTAAATTTCAAGTTCTATATGCAGCAGCTATACGAAAATGCTATTGTTCGAAAGCTTAGCACACCTGACTTTTTTTTAACTTTTTCCTACAATCCACAATGACCTGAAATAGCTACTGCTATCGTCCTGACATTGATACTTGCGTTTTCGCGTTGAAACTCAAAAACTGAAGTTGGATAGGTTCAAGAAAAAGTATTTGGCCTAAAAAAATCCATTCAGAGGGAGTATGTTTCATTATTATGGAAGCAAATAACTATCAAAAAGACAAGTATTCTTCATTGAAAATAAATCTGAAAAATGTTTATTTGAACGTCTAACGAACTTAGTTTGCAGCAGCATTTGCTGCACAAGCCACTAGTATATATATATAATTTGAACTGGTAATGGAAATTACGGGACAACGGCTGAAGAGATTTTAATGAATGACCCGTCATTTCGAAGCTTGGCATCCAAGGATTTTCATAAGAATAGTAACTTTCTGTGAAGAGTTAGTTTTCCTACATAATTTTCCTATTTTCCGAAATCCATCTTTCGTCAGTTTTGAGAACTAATTGCATTTCAGTATAAAACAAAACACACACTACAATAAGCAATAGGCTATTACACGAAGGCCATTACCTGCAGGATTGCTGACATATTTAGAGCTCAAAACAATAATTGGTTATTAAAAACTCCAAGACTTGCTAAAAATAATAATTTACAGGTCTGATTCTGCAGTGTGTAATTTTCTGAGTACAGCTGTGTATTGGATATTGAAATCTACAAAACTTGAGGTGGTTTGATGACATTATTACCATTAGAAATGAAATATTATTATAGTTAATGCCATGATGTGACTATTTTTCATTAATTATATATATTAATGCTATATTGATGATATGAAAGTGAAACGTTTGGGGGTTATTAAGTAGACGTAGAGAATATCTTAAATTAGCTCTTCATATCTATAATTTACTGAGTGGCGGCTATATAACTACAAAACTTACGTAAGATAATAGACTATTATTATTAAAAATCAAGTGGGGTTGAGTCTTTTTCATATACTCAATGGCGGCGTGGTGTAGATATTTATATGCGTCATTCTCTTCAGTATTGGCTCTAAAGAGCGCAAAAATTTCACTTCCTAAGGAAAGATCAAAAGGTATTACTTACTGATAAAATAAGCCTACAAAATTATGTAGTCTCCCGATCATTTCAGCAAGATCTCTTAGCAGGATAAAATGATTTTACCCTCTACATTTCAAGCTCTCCATGCAGCAGCTATACCAAAATAATGTCTGTTGTTCGAAAGCATAGCAAACCTGACTTTTTTAACTTTCACCTACAATCCACAATGGTCTGAAATAACTATTAAAAACCCACTGATGGTCCTGACATTGTTACTCGTGTTTTCGCGTTGAAACTCAAAAACTGCAGGTGGATAGGTTCAAGAAAAAGTATTTGGCATAAAAAAAACATTCAAAAGGATTATGTTTCATTACTACGGAAGAAAATAACTTTCAAACTGTCTGGTATTCTTTATTGAAAATAAATATAAAAATTTTTATTTGAGCGTCTAATTAACTTAGTTTTAATATAATAGAAAAAAAATTGGTAGGAAAATTAACATTTCACAATATTATAATATTGTACAACACATAAAAATATGGACATTGCGATAGTTGTTTTCTTTACGGTCCGACAAGGTTTAATAAACTAGTGTGAGAAATGAAGCTTTGCCAAGTTAAGGGTTAAGAGGATATTTTCTATGGCACATCAATAAATTTAGGAATGCAGTTATATTGTCAGACTCCAAAGCAGCTATTCTATCAATCGTCTCTAAACACACACCTTCATCTCAAACAGCAGAAATAACTAAAATGCTCTCTCAATTAATATCACTCAATAACAGAATTGTATTCCAATGGATACCATCCCATTGTGGAATCCTGGGAAACGAGAATGCGGATGCTTTAGCAAAGAAGGACAGCACTGCTACTTACAGACCTGTTACTAAATCTACGTATTACTCTGTGAAGAGATTTATTAAATCTACATACTTAGACTTCAACAAACAAAATTTGATAACACAATCCCAAGGGAAAAAATGGAACTCTCTGCATCAAAATCCACAGTTAATTCCCGATTTACCACGAAAATCGTCTGTAGCTGCATTTAGATTGGCAACAGGCCATGATTGTTTGGCCAAACACCTGCATAGAATTGGAATATATCTGTCCCCTAACTGCCCATTGTGCAACTCAAACCAAGAAATGGATTGGGAACACCTCAAAATCTGTGCTTCATTGGCTGGTCATGATAATATCTTTGAAAAGTATTGGAGTGCAAGAGGTCAAATGACTTTATTGTCAAACGCCTGGCATTATAAAACAACAACAACAACAACAGTTGGTTTTTGGTATGGTGCGCCAGTGCCTTGCTAACATTTCAGATCTACCTAAATCTAATTTAAACTTAAGGATAACACAAACATCCAGAAATACATACCAAGAAGCAACTCCTAAACAAGGAAAAGCCTGTTAGCAGATTCTGGAGGCAAACCCGAAATCTTCTGTTTAGAAGCCAGCGTCGCTAGCCAGTACACCAAGAGGCTAGCCCTACAGTACAATACGGACATCTTAAAAGTAATCTGCGACGATAGCTACAGGGACATCATTTTATTTTTACTAACATTTTTAATATTAACCTGTCTATACCTTTAGAGAACCGGAAACACCGCTTGCTCCCCTCTCCAAGACTGGAGTTCGATGATACTGGCGTAAAACACAAATCACTCTACTAGGTATAGGATGGAAGAAAAGTAGTTCATCCATTTACGTAAACTAGGAAATATCGCGATTTTGAGATTGATAATTTTCATTAGGTTTTTCTTTAATCAAAGTACAGTACTGTATTAAGAATAAGTGTTTTTACTCACGAAGTGAGTTATCCATGCGAACGTATTCATTATGCGGTGTATATTATACTGTCTACATCACATTAGCGTACAATATAGAGAAAGAAGTTAAATTGAAAAATAATCATAATATGAATATTTAAACACAATTTTGAAAATGGTGGCCGTTCATTTCGATACAGGCTTCAGTTCTTTTGTGCATATTATCGCACTATAGACTATTGCATCTAATTCCAATTGCCAGTTTCGTCCTTCGTACTAGTAACTCATGTTGAAATAATTCTATACCTACTCTACGTACTGTTAATTCAATGTTCACTTCTGCCCGACCCGAAAATATAAAATTACTCAGACATGCTATCTACTGTCCGTCCAAGTGGTTATCCGGCATGATTGTAGAAAGGGAGGAAATCACGTGACAGTTAATTACTTAACGAGGCCCTTTTATTTAAGTTAAATTAAACAGCTGTATAATATTACGTAAACGCCCAATTCCTAAGAGAAATTAATGTTTTCAGAAAAGAGCTAAGACAGCCCTGCTTTTACAGAGGGACGAGCAGAAGCAGGTGGGGGAAATCGTGATGCGACGTAGGCAAACGGACAGTATCTGTGCGAAAATATGATTCAATATTGAAAGCTCTTTCGTCACTGGAAAACGCGAACATATTTCTGGAACGTACTATACTCAGTAACTCAGTACTGCTTACTATCTGCGGTCTTGGTTCTGTGTGGAGTTGGAACTTCATTAGTAGAAGGGGTGGGAGTGAAGTACATTCAAAAACTCAGGTACAATAAAAATTGAAGTAAAAATAAAATGATGTCCCTGTATATCGTACACACATTACATTCAAATACTCATATTGGAACGGCGTGTCAAATGTTTGGAAGTGTAATGGTATTATATTGCAAACATTTAGAATTTCAGACCATCACATTAAAACAGTGACATAGTAGGCATTTTAAGATAATTGATTTGAGACATGAATATTGTTTTACAAATTAATACTGAAATATTGAGGGCAAAACAGTCTACAAGAACATTATATTGAAACACCAATGGTGATATTGTAAGGGAATACTAACTAATACAGACATCCTACAGGAGTTGTTTTACTAATGCCGATATTTTAATGGCATTCTATGGTGCATACATTTTATCTTTCGACGCTCGCGGATGTACAGCGGAAGCGGGAGTGCACAGCGCAGTTGTACACAAGCGAGTGTGGAAAAATAAAATGTATGCACTATATTCCTGATACTAACTTTGTAAGAAAATTATTTTGCCAACAGTGGTATTGTAAGGGCATTCTGTTACTGATACTAACATTGTAAGAGTATTACATTGCTCATAATAACTTTACAAGGGAATTGTTTTACTAATATAAATTCGCGATCGAAATGTCGGCATAAAAGTATTATTTCTTCAAAAACCTCGCAAAAACGAGCAAAATGATACTAGACTTTTTTGTTTGTTATATTTTAAGGAATCACACCTTACAATTAATGTACTACCTTATATTCCACCCTGTATATGTTTAAGCCAATAAATTAGAAAAGTACACAAACATACATAAATGCCAAATTATGTAAATATATTTCCATTTTAAAATTCCTTTCATTCTATTAAAAAATGGAGTTCCAACAAGAGCATTGTTGCACAAGAACGGTACGACACCATTGATGAATTGAAGGACGCCGTGCGACGCGCTTTCCAACAGATTACACCAGCAATGCTGAGGCGAATGTTACACCGAACCTGGCGACGCATTATCTTGTGTCAGGAGAATGATGGGGGACATACTGATCCTTTGGACACTTAGGATACACAGTTAGTGTAAAATGGATGTATGTCTGCATTAAGACCGCAATTACATAAATACTGCAGTGTCTATATTTATTTATAGGGAGTAACGGGAATTTATGCCCACCCTGTACTCAGTGAACGTGTGGGATTTCTGCAATTCACAATTCAATTGTATTGTAAGGACACTATTACTGATGATAACACTGGTACTGTAAGGGCATTATATTTATTTTTATTGGGTTATTTTACGACGCTGTATCAACATCTAGGTTATTTAGCGTCTGAATGAAATGAAGGTGATAATGCCGGTGAAATGAGTCCGGGGTCCAGCACCGAAAGTTACCCAGCATTTGCTCGTATTTGATTGAAGGAAAACCCCGCAAAAAACCTCAACCAGGTAAATTGCCCCAACCGGGATTCGAACCCGGGTCACCTGGTTTCGCGGCCAGACGCGCTGACCGTTACTCCACAGGTGTGGACCGGCATTATGTTAGAAGTACTGACAATGTAAGGCCATATTTTAAGTACTAGTAGTACAGTGACATCATTTTATTTTTACTTCAATTTTTATTGTACCTGAGTATTTAATGTACTTCACTCCCACCCCTTCTACTAATGAAGTTCAACCGTCCTTCACACAGATCCGACACCGCATATACAGTCATAGTAGCCTTACGCTCATAGTAAACAGTCCGTTCCAAAAATATGTTCGCGTTTTCCAGTGACGAAAGAGCTTTCAATATTGAATCATTTTCGCACAGGTACTGTCTTCCATTTGCCTACGTCGTATCCCGGTTTCCCCCACCTGCTTTTATTCGCCAGGTAGTGGCTGGGCTGTCTTAGCTCTTTTCTGAGAACATTAATTTCTGTTAGGAATTGGACGTCTACGTAATATTATACAACTGTTTAAAATAACTTAAAGAAAAGGGCTTCGTTAAGTAATTAACTGTCACGTGATTTCCCTCCTTTCTACTTGGACGGACAGTAGGTATATGTCTGAGTAATTTTATCTTTTCGGATCGGGCAGAAGTGAAGATTTAATTTACAATACGTAAGGTATTCTTTTATAGAGTAGGTACAGAATTATTTCAACATGAATTACTAGTAGGAAGAACGAAACTGGTAGTTGGAATTAAGTGCAATAGTCTATAGTGCGATAATATGCACATTAGAACTGAAGCCTGTATCGAAATGAACGGCCACCATTTTCAAAAATGTGTTTAAATATCCATATTATGATTATTTTTCAATTTAACTTCATTCTCTATATTGTACGCTAATGTGCTGTAGACAGTATAATATACACTGCATAATGAATACGTCCACATGGACAGCTCAGTTCGTGAGTAAAAACACTCATTGTTAATACTGTACTGTATTTTGATTAAACAAAAACCTAATGAAAATGATTAAACTCAAAAGCGCAATATTTCCTAGTTTACGTAAATGGATGAACTACTTTTCTTCTCTCCTATATCTAGTAAAGTGATTTGTTTGTATATTACGCCAGTATCATCGAACTCCAGTCGTGGAAGGGGTAGCAAACGGCGTTGATCCAGAGTTATAGGCAAGTTAATATTTAAAAATGTTAGTAAAAATAAAATGATGTCCCTGTATAAGGGTATTATGGTTGAAGTATTTTACAACGTAAGGACATTATATCTAAATTACAGAAAACTTAGAGGTTTTATAAAAGTAGAAGAGAGTAGCTTAATATGGGATGGTGCTTAATATTAGGTACCTCGGAATTTCAGCTGTTTGGCGCTGATGTCGTCTGTAAACTTAACAAACCACAAGGGCACAGACAACATTTTTTGTTACTAGGTCACCATATTCCTGTGTAAGAAGCCGCCTCAGTGATCCGAAGAAAGATGTTGGTATCTCGAAAATTTTTGTTGATAGCGACGTTTGTATCATACATATATAAGAAAGAAATCTTTACATCACATATTCATTATGTATGAGGTCTCGCCCACCTCATTGAATATTACACGTCTACTATGAAGTAGCCAATGTGTATTATTACCATTTAATACGAGAAAAATTCGTACCGGCACCGGGAATCGAACATGAGAGACCCTGGGTTCGATTCCCGGTGCCGGTACGAATTTCTCTCGTATTAAATGGTAATAAAAGAAATCTTTGTTTTTAACAAATTCATGCTGAAATGGTAGTATCACGATTTCTAACGCTACTCTGTTTTTGATGTAACTATGTTCTAAAGAGTAGCTAGAAGCCTTACCAATTCAACATGACCAGTTCCCTATTATGAGGAAGGTAGGATAGCCTAATATAGAAAAACCCATATTAGGGAATATATATACATTGCTGCTTTAATAGATGCGTATAAAGTGCAAATGGAGCTTCCTTAACTGCATATTTTCAATATGAGTCTTCATCCTCACCCGGAAACGACATTTAAAAACGTAAAAAAATAGAGAAAATTTGAGAGCTACTGAAATGTTGAGAATAAACCATTGTAATCGGTCTGGATTTGAACGTGTGCCTTTTATTCTGGTCATCAACCGATCACATTCATTAAATACATTGTTTAGTGCAAAAATTGAAATTATTGTAGTTATATGCGTATTTACACGTTTGAGATGGGCAGAGCATGTAGCACGTGTGGGCGATCTAGTAATGCATATACAAAGGTGTGAAAATTATTAGAATAATCTTCATTTTAAAGGTTTTTTAATAGTTCCTTCACAAATATTCATTGAATTGATGAATACTGGTATATAATATTACTACACTGATGTAGGATATATTTACTACTAACAATGGCGGAAAGCATTGTTGTACATTGGTATTTTTCTTATTTTATAATTGTTATGGGAATTCAGAAATTATTATATTATGTTGGCGGAATTGGAAACATCAAAAATTAATTAAGAAATGCTTTAAACAAATTGTTCTTTGCATTTACATTGTTGTGAAGGTTCAAATGAACGTATACATCTGTTTTGTGCATATAATTTTTGATGTTACCAATTCCGCCAATATAATGTAATAATTTCTGAATTCCCATAACAATTGTAAAATAAGAAAAATACCAATGTACAACAATGCTTTCCGGCATTGTTAGTAGTAAATATATCCTACATCAGTATAGTAATATATACCAATATTCATCAATTCAATTAATATTTGTGAAGGAACTATTAAAAAACCTTTAAAATTAAGATTATTCTAATAATTTTCACACCTCTGTAGAGTGTTAGTTGGGAGACCGGAGGGAAAAGGACCTTTGGGGAGACCGAGACGTAGATGGGAGGATAATATTAAAATGGATTTGAGGGAGGTGGGATAAGATGAAAGAGACTGGATTAATCTTGCACAGGATAGGGACCAATGGCGGGCTTATGTGAGGGCGGCAATGAACCTGCGAGTTCCTTAAAAGCCATAAAATAAGTAAGTATACGCGTATTTACATAATAAATCTCAACCCATAGTAAGAACCTCTATCACCCCATTTTAGGCGCTACATCATATTAGGAAATCAATTTCGATATTTTTTTAAATCTAGTTTGTAGCTTAAAGTACATAGTCTATTTATGTACAGTAGTGGCAAAAAAAAACCCGGACCAACTGAATAATCAAAGTCCCCGAAATGAGCCACTGCGCATGCCACGCCCGCATTCACAAATAGCGAGTAATCTATTGAAATTGTTGTAGTTTCGACTGCTGACGTAGACCATTTCGAAAGCCATTAGAAAATAAGCTGGTAAAATTCATGTTCTGGGAATAATAAGTTAATTAAGTAGTAAAATATCGCTGCAATCGAAAAGTATTGGGAATAAATTTGAATAAGAAACAAAAAAAGTTCCCTTCCCAGGCAGGATTCGAACCACGAAAGTCTTAGTTACCAGTCTATCGTGCTGTCACTGTGAACAAGGCTCTGAAATCAGCTACAAGGATCGGTCCGGGTTTTTTTTTTTTTTTTTGCCATTATTGTACATGACTGACAGTCTACAATGTAAGAAAATAATTTTAGAATCGAGTTACATTATCTGTGATACAAATATTTGATATTATCGACGGTATTACAGAAACAAAAAAAGTATCCTATATTAAATTTAAATTAAATTATGATTTATTTAACGACGCTCGCAATTGCTGAGGTTATACCAATGTCGCCGGTGTGCCGGAATTTTGTCCCGCAGAAGATCTTTTACATTCCAGTAAATCTACTAACGTGAACCTGTCGCATTTAAACACACTTAAATATCATCGACTTGGGCCGGGATCGAACCCGCAACCTCGAGCACAGTATCGCATATTAGTCTACTTTCTTCTACTGACAATGTGTAAGAACAGTATTTTTAGTAGGTTATTTTACGACGCTTTATCAACATCTTACGTTATTTAGCATCTGAATGAGATGAAGTTGATAATGCCTGTGAAATTAGTCCGGGGTCCAGCACCGAAAGTTACCCAGCATTTGGTGATATTGGGTTGAGGAAAGTTACCCAGCATTTGGTGATATTGGGTTGAGGAAAGTTACCCAGCATTTGGTGATATTGGGTTGAGGAAAAAGCCAGGAGAAAACCTCAACCAGGTAACTTGCCCCGACCGGGAATCGAACCCGGGTCACCTGGTTTTGCGGCCAGACGCGCTAACCGTTACTTCACAGGTGTGGACAACAGTATGTTAGAAATAAAGATATTAGAGGATATTCTAATAAGTAACGGCATTGTATTAGAATTCTGTTCCAAGTACTGACGTTGTTACTGTATCTATTTTGACAGCAACGCTCAATTTTTAACAATATCTGTTGAATACAAACTTCGTGTGTAGTAAGAATTATGACATTTTAATAGCATTCAGCTGCGAGTCTGGAGCTTTCTGGAGAACACGTTCGTTTCTAATGGCTGTGTGGCAATATGTTATCAAATAAAGGCAGAATGAAGGTGTGTGTGTGTGTGTGTGTGTGCGTGTGTGTTTGTGTGTGGCCTGGTGGTGTCAATTCAGCCCATATGCACGTCAGCAGCCAAAGGATGATTCACCTGTTTGCCACCACTCGAGTACAGAGGAAGGACGGACAGACACTCCTCCTGAGTCAACAGACTGTACTTCGGTAAACAGATGAGTCTGCATCGCTCTTCTACGCATCACTCAAGAGCGCTGTCCTCCTGTTCGAAGCCAGGGATGCGCTTATGGACTGTTATAGACACAGCAGTCCTGGTAATTAATTAAATCCACCCAGCTGTAAGTCATTCATCCAGTCACCTATTCACCTACCTACGTATAGTACCTATTTGTTTGTCTCTCATCTCTGTTCACGTAACAATTAATGAAAGAATCTATACTAATAATAAATCTGTAGCCGAAATTTTTCTGGTAATTTTCGATTTTCCAAAAATAATTGGTCCTAACATATATAATTAACCACCCTGAAACCGAAAATCGCTTTTTTGAAATTTTTGTTTGTATGTCTGTCTGTGTGTCTGTATGTTTGTTACCTTTTCACGCGATAATGGCTGAACCGATTTCGATGAAAATTGGAATATAAATTAAGTTCGTTGTAACTTAGATTATACGCTATATGACATTCAAAATACGTTATTTAAAAGGGGGGGTTATAAGGTGGACTGAATTAAATAAATCGAAATATCTCGCTTATTATTGATTTTTGTGATAAATGTTACATAACAAAAGTTTCTTTAAAAATGATTTCTGATAAGTTTTATTCTCTGAAAAATTTTGATAGGACTGTTATTTAATGAGATAAATGAGTTTTAAAATTAAAATAACTGCCATCTAAGGCAGTGTATTGAAATAAAAAACAAATGACTTCGTCTATAAGGGGCCTTGGACACAACAATCGAAAGCTATGAAACATAGCCTACAGACAATGTTTCTGTGTTTCTATGAAGTAATATCGGAAGCTAAATTAACCGATTTGTGTAATTAATTATTATTTCATCATTGGAAAGTGTAGTTTCTCTGGATGGACATAATGCTATAATGTTATTACAGTAACTTGTGAGTGAATTGAGGACAGGTAAGATTAAAATAGCTTCTTATGCACAGAAAACTTGGTAGGTTATTCTGTATATTCATTTCCTGTATTTCTTAAAATAATGTTTATGAACGCATTCATTTTTATCTCAGAGAATTAACGAACAACGAGAGTGTATTGATTTAGTATGCAGTAATAGTACGTTAGCTTAGCAATCCATTATTTTATAATTCAAATTTTAACTATGCTCAATTGAATCGTGTTAAAATACATAAAATGCATATGCAATAAATGCAATACAAAAAAATTGGGTAATGAGCGAAGCAGATTATGTTGCGCTGTTGTAAAAGTTGTTCCTTCTGAGATTCAAGAGCTCCCACAACAAATTAAAAACTTTCTAATTCGAGTACATTCGTTATCAACACACTTTTTTCATAATATAATATAATATAATATAATATAATATAATATAATATAATATAATATAAATATAATATAATATAAATATAATAATAAATCTGTAGCCAAATTTTTTCTGTTAATTTTCGCTTTTCCAAAAATAATTGGTAATAACAATTAAGAAACATGTTAAAGGAATTTTCATTGCACCAAATGAGTGATCTCTGGATCAAAATGATCGCATTTTAATATTTTAAATACAATTTAAATTAAGTAACATATTAAACGATTTATCCTTCTATCAAACACGAATGTTCCCTGGATCAAATGTCCTATTTTAATTATGTAATTACTTTACATTTATTTCTAACGGGTGCAGCGGAGCGCACGGGTACGGCTAGTGAATAAATAAATGAATCTACCTGTCTGCCTATCCATCCCTTATTCAGATAACAAATCACTGCCCATCCACCTACCCATCCATCCATCTATCGATCTACCCAGCCAGTCATCCGTCTATTAATATCTATTAATTCATTGAACTTGCAGACATTCATAAGGCATTTGGAGCAGCTTACGACAATGCTAATTTGGCAAAGCAAATCTATGAGGAGCAACACCATCAGCGCCATATTCTGAAGCTACTTAAAGATGTCCCGATTAATATTCGAAGAAACATCATCTTTCAACACAACGGTGCACCCACACATTTCCGCTTAAATTGTCGAAATTATTTAAATGTATATTTTCCGAGTCGTTGGATAGGGAGGGTAGGTCCAGTTGCTTGGCCGGCACGTTCCCCAGATATGACTAATTGATTTTTGTGTTTGGGGTCATATTAAATAAATTGTTTATGAAACACCCATCGACACAGCAGAAGAATTAGTTGCTAGAATTATTCTTGCTTTTCACGACTTCGTAAATGATCACAGATATTTCGAAGGATTCGTCGTTCAATCATACGGCGTTATACTTTGTGTGTCAACAAGACGGTCGCAATTTTGAACAGTTTCTATAGTTTGTCAATACCATTTTCTTAATATCTGGCTTTAGATTAAAAAAAGTTACTGTGTAACATAGGCGGAGTTATGGGGGGGGGGCACAGCACCCCAAACTTGTCTCGACTCTTTTTTTTTCTACTAACATTAGAAAATATTGAAAGCAAAATAATTTTTTTTTTTTTTTTTTGCTTTTGTTTATGATTAAGTTTCTGTGCTTAAATTGCCGAATTAATGTCTTCAGATCATGTGTCTGGATTATAATATTTATTTTAAATTTCTGAATGTATAAGAATTTCTATACCTCGTTTGAGGAATGGAAGCACTGTAATGTTTCTTTTGTAACAGCCAGTACTCCCGTGTTAGAAGTCTGCAGCGGTCATCTACTGAATTAGGTGTTAGTGAAAAAAAACACCATAGTACCATGTTAAAGGACTGGAAATTTTCAGTAATTTTCTTAAAACAACCATAGTCCAAAGATTTTTTTTTGTGAAAACAGCCATTTTACAGAAAGATGGTACGATGGTAGCATTTACTAATATCTTCCAATTCATAAACAAAAGCGAGAAAAGTCTTTTCAATTCAATATTTTGTAATGTTAAAGAAAAAAAAAGAGTTCAGACAAATTTGGGGGGGGGGGCAGTGCTCCCACATATCCTCCCATAACTCTGCCTATGGTTATCCCCTATTATAATTTGTAGTAGACCTACAGTTGAAACCCTATACAACTCGGTCCGAAACATCGTGGATGTAACACTATAAGAAACATGCCCCCAAAAATACTTTTATTAAATGATTATATTCCGATATACTGTACCACGGTCAAGCTATAACGGGGGAGGAAGTAAATGATATCCCCCCCCACGACGGAAACGGTTCTCTCTCCGTCTATGCTGTGTAACCAAGGAAGGTAAATAAAGTAACTTCCAAAGTTCAGGTTCTTTCATCCTTTCCTTCATATCACCATCACTTGAAAATGAAGCATTTTCGGACATTACTTACTTACTGGCTTTTAAGGAACCCGGAGGTTCATTTCCGCCCTCACATAAGCCCGCCATTGGTCCCTATCCTGAGCAAAATTAATCCATTCTCTATCATCATATCCCACCTCCCTCAAATCCATTTTAATATTATCTTCTCATCTACGTCTCGGCCTCCCCAAAGGTATTTTTCCCTCCGGCCTACCAACTGACACTCTATATGCATTTCTGGATTCGCCCATACGTGCTACATGCCCTGCCCATCTCAAACGTCTGGATTTAATGTTCCTAATTATGTCAGATGAAGAATACAATGCGTGCAGTTCTGCATTGTGTAACTTCCTCCATTCTCCTATAACTTCATCCCTCTTAGCCCCAAATATTTTCCTAAGCACCTTATTCTCAAACACCCTTAACCTATGTTCCTCTCTCAAAGTGAGAGTCCAAGTTTCACAACCATAAAGAACAACCGGTAATATAACTGTTTTATAAATTCTAACTTTCATAGCCTATTTTTTGACAGCAGACTGGATTATAAAAGCTTCTCAACCGAATAATAAGAGACATTTCCTATAGACTATTTATTATTTGTTTAATTTTCTCCCGAGTATCATTTATAATTGTTACTGTTGCTCCAAGATATTTGAACTTCTCCACCTCTTCAAAAGATAAATTTCCAATTTTATATTTCCATTTCGTACAATATTCTCGTCACGAGACATAATCATATACTTTGTCTTTTCGGGATTTACTTCCAAACCTATCTCTTTACTTGCTTCCAGACATTATTTTATTAATAAAAAAATGTTTAATTTCATGCCCTCTATCAAGTCAGGAAATTAGGAATAGTTATTCTGTTACACCCTGTATAACTGAACCAGGTGATAACATTTCTGTCTCTTTTCCGGAAATCCAACCTTCATCCACTGAATTTATAAACACTTGCAGGAATAAAAGAGAAAAACCAACGTTACAGTCTGCGCACTTGATATTGGCAGCCTCCTTAATAAGAGGCGGAAGTCAAGTACGGTACGCGCCTGCCAAGAACAAGTGTGACTTGTCACGTACCGGGTTCGACCCTCTGTCCGGTCAGCGATGAGTCAGTTTCCAGGTACTGGGCAGCGGACTGGTCCGAGGCTCGAGTTCATAGACGGCAGGCCTACTTACAGCACGAAGTGCCACCTGGTGAAGTGTGGACAGGTTCAGGGCAATGTAACAAGACCTGGTGCACGTCAATACCAGGAGGAAGAAGGAAATGAAAAGTAGAACAAGAGAATAACACTCATTCACAGTTTTATGCCCAAAGGCAGTTATTTCAGTGAAACCCAGCATTCTGCAATCTTCCCTTAGTCTCCACATACGATCGGTATGACACTCCCAGTAAAAGAGTGTTGTAACTCGAAAATTTTGATTTGTAACGATATACTATTTCCTAGTAAAACACTTATGTAACGATGTCTTAATAAATAGGTACCAAAACCTTTGATAATTTACTATTTTATTAGAATAGTTGGAAAAAATTTACGAAATTAATGTATGATTTTCGACATACGAGTGTTTATGGAAGTTGCAAATAAAACCGGTCATTTCCACAGGAAACAAAAAAATGATTTTTTTGTGGTTTCTGTATGTTTAAAGAGGTATATTTCTGAATATGTTACTGTTTTTATTCTGACTCGGTCATTTTCATGAGAAACAGTAGGCCTATGGTAAAATCAGCATTTTCAATCAAAACTGCATAATTCCATATCATACTAATACTAATATTTTCATTGTCTTTTTTGTATCAATTTTTTGGACATTTCCATCATTCTGTATGTGTTGCAATTACCAATCTATTCAAAATCGGTCATTTCCACATATATGTGCAAGGGTTATATCTTATTGCTAACTAAAATTATTGTAAAAGTGTTATAATATATTCATTTTTTATTTCTGATCAGTTTCAGCACCATTCTTTCTTCACCCAGCTTCATTTCAAATTCTGTCTGTCCATTTCACACGTTCCATTCTTCTCCATATCCACATTTCAAATGCTTCTAGTCGCTTCTCTTCACTTCGTCGTAATGTCCATCTTTCTGCCCCCATACAATGCCACACTCCACACAAAGCACTCCACTAGTCTCTTCCTTAGTTATTTTTTCAGAGGTCCGTAGAGAATGCTCCTTTTTCTATTAGAAGCTTCCTTTGCCATTGCTATTCTCCTCTTGACTTCTTGGCAGCAGCTCATGTTACTGCTTATAGTACACCCCAAGTATTTGAACTGCTTCATTTCGAATTCGCAAGTTTATCTTCTTTAGTTTTCTTCCAGTAACCATGATCTTCGTTTTGTTTGCATTTATCTTCAACCCATACTGCTCACAGCTGTCGTTTAGATCCAGTAGCATATGCTTTAGTATCGTCATCTCTTCTGCTAACAACCTCATATCATCAACAAATCTTAGGCACTTTATTCTTCCTCCTACTATCACCCCTCCCATGTTCTGGAAACAGTCTATTACAATGAGTAACAAATAAATAAGAAGAAAGAAGCAGCAAGAATGGAGAACTGAAAGGAAAAGATAAAATGTAAGAAATAGGAGGCTCGAATCGTTTGTGTTCATTAATTGGTTGAGTTTTTCCAACTGTTCCTCAATTGTAAGCCGAAAGTCAGATAAGTGATTGTGGACAGGTTTCCTTGGAGGACCTCGGTTATCTCTTCGTACACGGCTGCTCTGTCCCCAGGCTCTTATCGACAGGTGAGCTTGTACATTCTACCTGATTCGGAGAACTCTCTGGTTTCCTAGCAACGGCCTCAGATCGAGAGATGCCAACACTTCCACGAATCCGACCAGGGCTCTCAACAATGACAACTACATTTCAGCTGTTACTGCCAGACATTCAGTCTTACCAACCACACAGTTCCGGGAATAACGAGAACGCCTATATCTTCTCAAAACTGTGAAATGTTTCTGTTTATATTACATCAATAGAGACAGTCAAAATTCGTTACTCGCGAAATCGCGAGAAACCTAAACCCAAATAAACATACTTTAAAACATGATTGACATAAAATATATAATTTGAACTGGTAATGGAAATTACGGGAAAACAGCTGAACGAATTTTAATAAATGACTCCTCATTTTGAAGCTTGGAACAAAGTTTTTCAGAAAAATAGTAACTTTCAGTGAAGCGTTAGTTTTCGTACATAATTTTCCTATTTTCCAAGATCCATCTTTCGTCAGTTTTGAGAACTAATTGCATTTCAGAATAAAAAAAAACACACACACTACAATAAACAATACGCTGTTACACGAAGGCCATGACCTGCAGGATTGCTGACATATTTAGAGCTCAAATTCAATTGGTTATTAAAAACTTCAAGACTTACTAAAATAATTTAAAGGTCTGATTCTGCGGAGTGTAATTTTCTGAGTATAGCTGGATATGAAAATCTACAAAACTTGAGGTGGTTTGATGACATTATTACCATTAGAAATGAGATATTATTATAGTTAATGCCATGATGTGACTATTTTTAATTAATTATACATATTAATGCTATATTGTTGATTTGAAAGTGAAACGTTTTGGGGTTATGTAAGTATATGCATAGGATATTTTAAATTAGATCTTCATTTCTATACTTTACTGAGTGACGGCTATAACTACAAAACTTACGTAAGATAATAATATTGTTATTAAAAATCAAATATTTTTATAGTTATTAATCAAGTGGGGTTGGGTGTTTTTCATATAATTAATGGCGGTGTGGTGTAGATATTTATATGCGTCATTCTCTCCAGTATTGGCTCGAGAGAGCGCAAAAATTAACAGTTCCTAAGGAAAGACTAAAATGAAGTATTACTTACTGATGAAATAAAAAGCCTACAAGGTTTTGTAGTCTCTCGATCATTTCAGCAAGATCTCTTAGCAGGATAAAATGATTTTACCCTCTACATTTCAAGCTCTACATGCAGCAGCTATACCAAGATGCTATGTCTATTGTTCGAAAGCATAGCAAACCTGACTTTTTTTTTTAACTTTCGCCTACAATCCACAATGACCTGAAATAGCTATTGCTTTACCCCCACATGAATAACCCACTGATCGTCCTGATATTGTTACTTGCGTTTTCGCGTTGAATCTCAAAAACTGAAGGTGGATAAGTTCAAGAAAAAAGTATTTGGCATTAAAAAACCATTCAGAGGGAGTATGTTTCATTATTACGGAAGCAAGTAACTTTCAAAATGTCTGGTATTCTTCATTGAAAATAAATCTGAAAAATGTTTATTTGAACGTCTAATGAACTTAGTTTGCAGCATTTGCTGCACAAGCCACTAGCATCAGATAATTACAAGTTTCAACTCGCGAAACACTCGCAAAAATCCTACGACTCGCGAATTTAGCATATTTTCTGTCGTTATTCGAGAAAAGACGCAATTTTTCAGCACTTAGTAAGTACATTATCTAAATTTGGAAATTTTAGAACTAGTGTTTGAAATATGCACATGGTTTTGGAATGCTGGCGCTAGATGGCGTGAGTTGAAATGGTTCGTAAACGATCTGATGCAACTCAAAGCAGTTTGAAACCTTCCTTTGGTCAGGTGCCAATCTTAAAGAATCTATCACTTGATCTAGCAGTACATGCATACAGTGAACTGAAGGACATAGTTAAAAATAGTCCTGGACTTTCAGTGCTAGGAGGTTTGCTGTCGTTACGTGAAGATCACAGTGATTTTGTGGACGGATCACTCCAAGCTATATGGGTTCCAGTTTCCAATGTTAACTGCGAACGTTTTTTTTTTCACAGTTCTCGTGTGTGCTAACAAATAGAAGAAGAAGCCTTACAATGACAAACTTAAGAACTGTTGTCTGTGTACAACTTTGAATGTTAAATCTGCAGTGCTCGGGAAAAGTGACAAGTCAGTTTCCACAAACATTTTTTATTAATTTATTGACAACTTACGGAACATCTGCTCGCTTGGAAAAGAGACATAGGGGAGAGTCGGGTAGTATCGGACATCGGGTAATATCGGACAGTGAGTTTCTTTCATCTGCCACACGATGATAGAACCTGATTGACATAGTTACGTTTCTGTGATGTCGCATAGAGAAAAGTAACCATATCATTCAGGTACTACCATATGGTGGTAGATGAAAGAAACGCACTGTCCGATATTACCCGATGTCCGATACTACCCGACTCTCCCCTAAGTATTACAATAATTCATACAGAAGAAAATCAAATCGACATAAACCAGTGTAAGTTGTCAATAAATTATAAAAAAAGGTTTGTGGAAACTGACTTAAGTCACTTTTCCCGAGCACTGCAGAAATAATGTTAAGTATCTTAGAAAGGTTGTCAACGTAAAACTTTGAATATATAATTATAATTCTCAATTATCTTAAGCAACACAATAACTTAATAAAACAGAGTGAAAGTTTCAGGTTTACTCAAGAAATTTTTGTTTTCACTCAAGAATTTGTATCCTTTTAACCAAGAATTTTAGCCCCTTTTATTCAAGAATTTTTGACTGCATCTATACATAAATAATGGTTATTCATTTTTACCAACGACAGGTACTTGACTGTTCGTCATTCACTCATCTTATGAAGTCAGTTGTGTAGACCAATTTACAAACAGGGTCGTTGCCCAGGTTGTGCCGTAGGAGGCTGGTCTAATCTATACCCGCGATGAGATTATGTAGATTTTGTTGGAATGCTTGAGGGTAACCGGATCTCCCGAATAAAACCCCTGTGTTATCTGGACCACAGGCTTGCCCAACAGAAGTTATAAATCGGGGACACGCCGGGGAGCGAACCCTGGTCCACAGAATTGTAAGTCTAGCGCTCTAACCACTAGACCACCATGGAGGCTTATAAGGGCTAAGTAACTTGCAAGTATTTTTTTCACGTCTCATATTCGTAACAGTCCCTTATTTTGTATACCTTTTTTTTTTTTCAGCGCACGATGTAAGTAGGATCTTACCACAGTCTAGTATATACAGTCACGAAGCTCAATCTATACTAATAATAAATCTGTAGCCGAAATTTTTCTGGTAATTTTCGATTTTCCAAAAATAATTGGTCCTAACATATATAATTAACCACCCTGAAACCGAAAATCGTATTTTTGAAATTTTTGTTTGTATATCTGTCTGTATGTTTGTTACCTTTTCACGCGATAATGGCTGAACCGATTTATATGAAAATTGGAATATAAATTAAGTTCGTTGTAAATTAGATTTTAGGCTATATGGCATTCAAAACACTTTATTTAAAAGGGGGGTTATAAGGGGGCCTGAATTAAATAAATCGAAATATCGCGCTTATTATTGATTTTTGTGAAAATGTTACGTAACAAAAGCTTCTTTAAAAATTATTTCCGATAAGTTTTATTCTTTACAAAATTTTGATAGGACTGATATTTAATGAGATAAATGAGTTTTAAAATTACAATAACGTCATCTAAGACGGTGCAATGAATTAAGAACAAATGACTTCGTCTATAAGGGGCCTTGGACAACAACAATCGAAACAGAGGCCTTGGACATCAACAATCGAAAGCTATTAAACATAGCCTACAGAGAATGTTTCTGTGTTTGTATGAAGTAATATCAGAAGCTAAATTAACCGATTTGTATAATTAATTATTATTTCACCATTGGAAAGTGTAGTTTCTCTAGATGGACATAATGCTATAATGTTATTACAGTAACGTCTGAGTAAATCAAGGACAGGTAAGATTAAAATAGCTTCTTATGCACAGAAAATTTGATAGGCTATTTTGTACATTCGTTTTCTGTATTTCTTAAAATAATATTTATATAAACTCATTTTAATCTCAGAGAATTAATGAACAACGAGAGTGTATTGATTTAGTATGCGGTAACAGTACGGTAGCTTAGCAATCCATTATTTTATCATTCAAATTTTAACTATGCTCAATTGAATCGTGTTAAAATACATAAAATATATATGCAATAAATGCAATGCAAAAAAATTGGGTAATGAGCCAAGCAGATTATCTTGCGCTGTTGTAAAAGTTGTTCCCTGGATCAAACGTCCTATTTTAATTATGTAATTACTTTATATTTATTTCTAACAGGTGCAGCGCAGCGCACGGGTACGGCTAGTACTTAATAAATATGCATCAGTAGATAGTTGCTAACAACTAGGATCGCTAATATCGCCTCATTACAGACAATGCTAAATAGTACCGGCACAGTCTATTGTTCCTAGCAACCTCACAACTCAAGCTTCGTGACTGTATATACTAGACTGTGGTCTTACGATACAAACAAAAAAAACAAAGGAAAACTGTCGCAGAGAAACTTCGTCATTTTCTTGGGAAGTTCGTCGAGAACCAGAAGGGGCCAAGCAGCAGTCAATGAGAACGACATTTCCAGCCTCTCAAGTGGGCTAAAAGAGATAGACAACGAAACAGCATCAACTTCAGGAGCCAAACAAAGATGATCTGTGCTTAAAGAAGAGTCTAATGATAAGTCTAATGATTTCTTGCGATCTTGCTCAGGAAATTTCGAGGACGCCAAGCATGACGAAAGATGGCTTCAGTGTGTTAGTTGCGATCAATGGTTTCATGATACATTTCAATACGTTTCATAATACAGAAAACTTTAATTGTTAGGCTTGTAGGTACGAATATGACAGAGAAATTTAAAATTTGACTGAATATGTCTAAATATTTTTAATTTAAGGACTATCACGAAAATACCCTTGTACTATCACGAAATTATAGCAACCCCTCTAGAGTGCTGGAATTTTTTGTTTATTTGTATTGCTTGTTTGTAATTAATTACTGTATAAATTTGAGGTAAAAATGCTGACATGTAACTTCCTGAAAACTAATCATGTACTGTACGTATATTAAAAACACTCATTTTTGTAATTGAACCTTATTTTTACACCAAAACCTTAGTATCACGAAATTAGCAGTCTGTTCTAACAGAAACTACAGTTGGATGCACTTATGCAATATGGAACCAACCACCATTTTATGAATATCTGGATTTCTATTGCAAAATGTGTCTTAATGTCTATAGTTTGTTATACAAAATAGAACCAACTCCTATCTGTAACGTGCTGCCCTATAGAGAAATCTGAACCAACCGCCAAAAACAGAATCCATAGTGCAGTGTTTTGCAATTTAGAACCAATTCCAAGCTGTGAGTTCCCATGTTTGTTTTGTGTAAATATGGGAGTTTGAATACAATTTTTTGCTAATAGGAGTGATATATTATATTATATTATATTATATTATATTATATTATATTATATTATATTATATTATATTATATATTATATTATATTATATTATATTATATTATATTATATTATATTATATTATATTATATTATATATTATATTATAGCAACAAGAGTCATGTTAATGTATCAAAGAAAGTTGTAGAACCAAAGATGTTTAGGTATCAAATATGTATCTGCAGAAGAAAATCCAATGAATTTTTATTTTAGTAGGTTATTTTACGACACTTTATTAACAGCTTAGGTTATTTAGCGTCTGAATGAGATGAAGGTGATTATGCCGGTGAAATGAGCCCAGGATGCAACACCAAAAGTTATCCAGCATTTGCTCATATTGGGTTGAGGGAAAACCCCGGAAAAACCTCAACCAGGTAACTTGCCCCGATCGGGAATCGAACCTGGGTCACCTGGTTTCGCGGCCAGACGCGCTAGCCGTTACTCCACAGGTGTGGACAGGATGATGTTGATGGAATCGATGGTCCCCTTGACTTCACCTTGGAATGATAAGTCAATGTAAAATTTTATTTGTAATCCAGTCTCTCGGAAGTTTAGTTTTCCAATAATAAAGTGTTAAAAATGGATTTGAACTAGAATCTCGCCTCATCTCGCTCTCATTTGAATCACACAAGTAGGAACCAAGTGCCAATATCCATTTTTGCAATAAGCAATATGGAACCAACTCCAATGTTGACCCTCAACTCTGTGCGAGTCAAATACTGATGCGAGCTACACCATTGAGCTGAAAGAGCATTTCAGAATGTTAATAATGCAATCATTATTTTCGTAATAGTATTGATGTAGAATTTTATTTGTAACGATTTGCTAAAACAGCTGTAGCTCAAAAGCTGTATTTTGGACTTGGTTCCATATTGCATAAGTGCATCCAGTTCTGCGTCGATACTCGATATGCTACCCCTTTGAAGTATACACTGTGCTTTACTCCTATCAGCTGTGAACCACAATTTCCACATCGGAAATGATACATACCTTACATACATACATACAAACATACTGTACATACATATAAATACATACATAAATGTGTTCTGCCCAAAGGCAGGTCTTTCACTGCAAACCCAGCATTCTCCAATATTTCCTATTTTCTGCCTTCCTCTTAGTATATCGGGAATGATTGAAAGTGTATTTCTGAGAAAATAAATAGGATAATGTATACGTCTGCGTGTTCAAGGCAGAAAGCTATTGTATCCATGACAACATTGAAATACAGTACCTTCAATTGTTTTCCCGTAAGACCAATGTCTTGACATCTTAACCTATGCTGGGTAGAATCTTACCTGTAGCAGTTATCTATTTTTTATTACAGGATCGTAAAAATGCTAAAATAATAATGCATTTTATATACATGAAAGGAAAAATAATTTTTTTTAACTGTTAAGTATAAAATATTAGTTTATGTTTTGAAGTGAGGATCACTAGAAAATATATAGAATTGTGCAAAATTTCAGAAAAAAAAAATACACAATAACTGCACGAAGCCCATCCAAAATTCTGGGCATGAATTACCATATTATAAACAATTCCTTAGCAATATTAAAAATGCATAACAAAGCAGAAGGAATGTATTGAAAATATGGAAAATGTCATTTCACGAGAACTGAAAAATGCTGAGATATGAAATATCAAAATAAATTTAATTTAGCCTATATTAGAAAGGTGTATCTTTCCCCTAAAATATTTTGGACACCAAAACTAATATTTTCTTATCTTAATACTCGATTTCTGGTTATTACTGTCCAACGTAAAATTTGTTTTTAAAGATGTGTCTAATATTGCTTTAAATTTGAAGAGAACTCTGTTCTCTTTTCCTACACGAACTTCTGTATACGTGTCTCTAACATTTTAACAGCCGTCATTCCTTGGAGTTTCTTAATCGCTCGTCACTTGTTAATTACAACTGCTCTGCCCGTGAGACCGACGACTGGGGGTTGCGTCATCTCGTGACGTCACGAACATGACTCATGATATTGACTATTGAGTTCGCCCGCACCGGCTAGGTGGAGCAGCGTATGAACCGTGTCATGATGGCCCGTAAATTAAATTCTCTTCACGGAGAGATAAAAACTTTAATCAACAAGACAAACACGGCTCTACAACAGCTGTTACGACATCCAATTTATTTACTATAAATTACATCCTTTAATGCTTCCCATTTCTTCTGCAGTTTTTGCTTACATATTCATTATCATTACATCAGAAGACATGGTGTTCTTCTGTACATCTGTCTTATTTTCTTAAGGTAAATCTATGTTTTTCATTTTTCTTTTACAACCCTTGCAATGCCATTGCACGAAGTACTTACTTACTGGCTTTTAAGGAACCCGGAGGTTCATTGCCGCCCTCACATAAGCCCGTCATTGGTCCCTACCCTGAGCAAGATTAATCCAGTCTCTATCATCATATCCCACCTCCCTCAAATCCATTTTAATATTATCTTCCCATCTACGTCTCGGCCTCCCCAAAGGTCTTTTTCCCTCCGGCCTCCCAACTAACACTCTATATGCATTTCTGGATTCGCCCATACGTGCTACATGTCCTGCCCATCTCAAACGTCTGGATTTTATGTTCCTAATTATGTCAGGTGAAGTATACAATGCATGCAGCTCTGCGTTGTGTAACTTTCTCCATTATGTATGCAGGAAGTATGATTTTTTTTTTTTAATTATTCCTTCTAAAACCTTATTTCGTGTAAATATATGAACTACACAGAAAGTCTTTAGACTTTTTCCTTTTACTTTTTCCTTCTACAACCCTTACTTTCTTCTACACTATATGAAGTACTAGAGAAAGTATTTATTTTCTCTTTTCATCATGTCACAAATTATTGAGAAAACTCTCTTCAGAATTTTATGTTTTTCGCCATCTAAGTATCTAACATTCGTCTAACAGTTGAGGAAAAACATTGGAAAAATCAATCACATAATAAACTTCAACTGGAATAGAACCCACGCCTAAACGCAACCTCATCAACAAGTAAACGCGCTACCAGCTGATCTACGCCGGCGGCCGGTAGTGATGTAAAATTGTTTGAATAATGGTAGAAGAAGTCAAGTGCTGTAGCTGCGTGGTTTAAGGTGAGTGTCGAGGACTCGAGTTACAAAATGCGCGCTGGTTCGAGTCCTCGTGGGGAAGAAATTTTCTCATGAAATTTCGGCCAGTATATGGGACCGGTGCCACCCAACATCGTGACGAATTTTAAGAGCTACGATAGGTAGCGAAATCCTGCTATAACAGATTGGTGAATCATCGTGCTAGCCATACGTTATTCACGTATTGGTGGATGATCGTTCACCTCTGCTTAGGTATGAGGACGTGAAACCAGCATTCTGCGGGTCTGTCTTTGTCCTCTATGGAATAGTACGCAAGATATTATATTATTATTATTATTATTATTATTATTTTACTAATGGTAAAAGAAAGTAATGCTCTAGAAAACTTGTGCAACACGGTCTCACCGGGATTTGAAACCGTACCACTAGCAGTGTTGCCAATTTAGAGACTAAATGACGATTTTTAACAGAAATTTTTCGGTAATTTAGAGAATTTTTTTTTTCGGTACCTCTAGTAACAAAAATAAAACTCTCTTTTGAATGTATTAAGTTGCTTATTTAACGACGCTGTATCAACTACTAGGTTATTTAGCTTCGATGAGATTGGTGATAGCAAGATGGTATTTGCCGAGATGAGGCCGAGGATTCGCCATAGATTACCTGGCATTCACCTTACGATTGGAAAAAACCTCGGATCAGGTAATCAGCCCAAGCGGGGATCGAACCCGCGCCCGAACGCAACTTCAGACTGGCAGGCAAGCGCCTTAACCGACTGAGCCACGCCGGTGGCTTCTTTTTTGAATCTAGCGATTTTTAAACTATTTTTGGCGACATTTAGTACACTTGAGTTGGCAGCACTGAGTCCGCTGATGTGGAAAGCCAAAGTATCAGGCGTTCGATTCGATATTGTTAAGAGTTCAAGAAATAATGAGAGAAAAAATGGGAGTTAGCTGAGAAAACATGTTTCAACACATATTCTGTCCAACGTAAATATCAAATGAACTAGCCGAAATACAAAACCTTGTCCCTGACGCGGGAAAGCAGAAGTAACAAAAAATCGCAATACAGTATTCTTCCATTTAAATTCTTCATTATTTTATTAATCTGTGGAATCTTACAGTTAAATGTAAGCAGGGACATTTAGGATGTGAAGAAAGTCCCTTGCGCAGTTCGAGTTCAGTTGAGGAATTACTCATTCTTGGCAGTCTGCGTGCACACTCCAAGTCGGCGCGTCCCGTCACGCCTCAACTGTTTACCTGTGTTTTGATATCGCCATGGCAACGCAGTATTTACAACTGATATCGTCCGCTATTTAGCCAGGTAATTTCCAAACAAACCGATGTAATGAACTTTTTGTAAATACGCCCGGTTACCATAGCGACGCGTAAACAATGCTAGTCTTTTTTTTCTTTTTCGCCCGTCTTTCATAAGATAGACAGCTGTATGAAATAAGGTCGTCACCATAGCAATATGTAAACAATGGTTGATTTTTGTTGTGCTTGTTTGTGTTTGCCAGTGTTTTCAACCTTCGAACGCTTCAAGTAATTTTAATTATACGTGACACACAGGATGTATTTCTGAACGTAGTAAACAGTTTTTTGCTAGCTTTGCAAATTCCTTCAAAGAAACAAACATCATACATCGAGTAGCGAAAGTATACTGTAGAAACAGACAGTGTATTCTCGGTATACTCCCGTTCTCATCGGGAGAAATGCATCCTGCAATCATTATCACCGAAGAACCGGAGAGAATGCAAAGAATTAGGCAAGGATATAAAGTAAAAGGGAGTTTAAAGGAAAAAGGGAGTGAAGAAAAGTGCTTCAAGAAGAAGAAACCAGCAAAGAACAAAGAAAAAAACGTGGAGAAGAAGTAAAAGGAGACAAAGAAGAATCAAAACAAGGAGAAGAGAAGAAAAATTACCTTACAGTCAAGGAGGATAAGACAGAGAAGACGATGGACAGGGCAGAGAAGATGGAGAGGACGAAGAATATGAAAACAGAAGAATATGAAGAAAACGGTAGAATATGTAGAAAAGTAAGAACATGAATAAAACTGAGAGGATGAAGAAGACTGAGGAGATGAAGAGAATAGAAAAGAATAAGAAGAAAACAGAAGAATATGAAGAAAAGAATATAAACGGAGGTGAAGAAAACAGAAGAATATGAAGAAAAGAATATCAACGGAGAAGGTAAAGAAAACAGAATGATATGAAGGAAACAGAAGAATATGAAGAAAACAGAAGAATAAGAAAAGAAGATAAACGGTAAAGGTGAAGAAAACGGAGAAGACTATGAAGAAAACAGAGAATAATATGAAGAAAACAGAAGAATGCGAAGTAAACAGAAGAATGTGAAGAAAATAGAAGAATAAGAAAAGAAGATAAATGGAAAAGGTGAAGAAAACGGAAAAGACTATGAAGAAAACAGAAGAATATGAAGAAAACAGAAGAATATGAAGAAAACAGAAGAATAAGAAAAGAAGATAAACGGAAAAGGTGAAGAAAACGGAGAAGACTATGAAGAAAACAGAGAATAATATGAAGAAAACAGAAGAATGCGAAGTAAACAGAAGAATATGAAGAAAACAGAAGAATAAGAAAAGAAGATAAACGGAAAAGGTGAAGAAAACGGAGAAGACTATGAAGAAAACAGAGAATAATATGAAGAAAACAGAAGAATGCGAAGTAAACAGAAGAATGTGAAGAAAACAGAAGAATAAGAAAAGAAGATAAATGGAAAAGGTGAAGAAAACGGAAGACTATGAAGAAAACAGAAGAATATGAAGAAAACAGAGAAGAATATGAAGAAAAGAAGATAAACGGAGAAGGTGGGGTAAACGGAAGAATATGAAGAAAACAGAAGAATATGAAGAAAACAGAAGTATATGAAGAAAACAGAAGTATATGAAGAAACAGAATAATACGAAGTAAACAGAAGAATGTGAAGAAAACAGAAGACTAAGAAAAGAAGATAAACGGAAAAGGTGAAGAAAACGGAGAAGACTATGAAGAAAACAGAAGAATATGAAGAAAGAAGAATATGAAGAAAGAAGAATATGAAGAAAACAGAAGAATATGAAGAAAAGAAGATAAACGGAGAAGGTGAAGAAAACAGAATAATATGAAGAAAATAAGGATATGAAGAAAAGAAGATAAACGGAGGTGAAGAAAACTGAGCATATGAAGAAAACAGAGAAGAAGATGAAGAAAACAGAGAAGAAGATGAAGAAAATAGAGAAGAAGATGAAGAAAATAGAGAAGAAGATGAAGAAAACAGAGAAGCCGAAGAGGACGAAGATGAAAAAGGAGAAGAATATAAAGAAAACGAAACGATGGAGAGGACGAAAAAGATGGAGGAGGCGAACAAGGACAGGACGGGGATAACTAAGATAAAGATAAGAAGAAACATAAAGGCAAACACAGAAACAAAGAGAACAAGAAAGTGGACAAATATGGAGAGGAGGAAGGACGAGAGGGGATGAAAAAAGAGTGAAGAAAAAAAAGAAGCGAGTAATGAAAAAAACTTAAAAAAGATAATGTACAGAAGATAACGAAGGAAAAGAAGACAAGTTTAATGACAAATAGGGAAAGAGTGGACGGAATAGCTTTCCCTGCAGGGCAACCAACCGATCAGCAATAGCCAGTCAGTTATCTGCATATTCTGCAACAGCTCTCCTTTTTATCACATATTTCGAAATCCACTTGGATGACGCATCCGACGTAGTCAAGGAGATAACAGCTGACGTGCGCAAGGCCGGCTAGGCTGTAGGCACAGCGTGTTCATTGCTTTCCACGTAGAGAACCGGTATTCGAGTCTGGTAAGGTGCTATCATAACTACGGAAAGTAGATTTTCTTTGAGAATGAAAAATATCCTCTGAAATGAATTAAGTATAAAAAAAAAAAGAATTCCTTCACAACTTGTCATCCAATGAGTAATGAAACTTCTGGAGAGAACTTTGAAGAAAATTAACAGATCTACAACTGATTTGTGACATGGCTAGCCTATAACATTCCATGTTACTTTTTTTTTTTAGTAGGTTATTTTACGACGCTTTATCAACAGCTTAGGTTATTTAGCGTCTGAATGAGATGAATGTGATAATGCCGGTGAAATGAGTCCGGGGTCCAGCACCGAAAGTTACCCAGCATTTGCTCATATTGTGTTGAGAGAAAACCCCGGAAAAAACCTCAACCAAGTAACTTGCCCCGACCGGGAATCGAACCCGGGCCACCTGGTTTCGCAGCCAGACGCGCTGACCGTTACTCCACAGGTGTGGACTCCATGTTACGGTTTGACGCTCATGCAATCTTGTCTGCAGATCAGTATGTGCAGTGTAAGGGGAGGTTGCCACGTGAGTTCATTAATAGTTTCCTTTGGAAATAATCAATTATGCCCACCGAGACCGAAGGCGATGGTCTTTTACTGAGAGATCATAGTCCACTTGTTACTTCCATCGGAGTCGTTTACCAAGTGGCGTTTTATTCATTTATTCATCCACAGTTCTCTGCCCAAGGGTAGGTCTTTCACTACAAACCCAGTACTCTCCCATCTTCCCTCTTTTCCGCCTTTCTCTTTGTCTCCTCATATGATCCATATATCTTAATGTCGTCTATCATCTGATATCTTCTTCTGCCCCGAACTTTTCTCCCGTTCACCATTCCTTCCAGTGCATCCCTCAGTAGGCAGTTTCTTCTCAGAAAATGAACCAACCAATTGCTTTTTCTCTTCCTGATCAGTTTCAGCATCATTCTTTCTTCACCCACTCTTTCCAACACAGCTTCATTTCTTATTCTGTCTGTCCATTTTACACGCTCCATTCTTCTCCATATCCACATTTCAAATGCTTCTAGTCGCTTTTCTTCACTTCGTCGTAATGTCCATGTTTCTGCCACAAATAATCGCACACTCCACACAAAGCACTTCACTGGTCTCTTGCTTAGTTCTTTCTCCAGAGGTCCGCAGAAGATGCTCCTTTTTCTATTAAAAGCTCCCTTTGCCATTGCTATCCTCCATTATATATTATTTATTATATATTATTTATACTTACTTACTCACAAATGGCTTTTAAGGAACCCGAAGGTTCATTGCCGCCCTCACATAAGCACGCCATTGGTCCCTATCCTGTGCAAGATTAATCCAGTCTCTATCATCACACCCCACCTCCCTCAAATCAATTTTAATATTATCCTCCCATCTACGTCTCGGCTTCCCTAAAGGTCTTTTTCCCTCCGGTCTCCCAACTAACACTCTATATGAATTTCTGGATTCGCCCATACGTGCTACATGCCCTGCCCATCTCAAACGTCTGGATTTTAAGTTCCTAATTATGTTAGGTGAAGAATACAATGCGTGCAGTTCTGTGTTGTGTAACTTTCTCCATTCTCCTGTAACTTCATCCCGCTTAGCCCCAAATATTTTCCTAAGCACCTTATTCTCAAACACCCTTAACCTATGTTCCTCTCTCAGAGTGAGAGTCCAAGTTTCACAACCATACAGAAGAACCGGTAATTTATATTATATATTATATTATTTATTATATATTATATATAAGCTTATATTATTATATATTATTTATATTTCTTATTATTTAGGCCTATATATCACATATTTATTATTATTATTATTATTATTATTATTATTATTATTATTATGATTATTATTATTATCATATGAATATTTTGGCCACAAAGAAGGGTAAAAGCTATATTATATACTGCTCTAATATTTTAGTAGGGTAAAAATTATAGTATTCTCTCCTCTGAATTTTAGGGGCGGGGTTAATCTTACCCCCTTACTCCGACGTTGTTGCGCCCGTCTTTTTTTTTTTTTTTTTTCTTATTTATTTCTTCTCTCTGCATTTGTTTGATCTTTTTCTTTTGTATACATTTCTGGTGATATCACAGTCTAGTATATACAGTCACGAAGCTTGAGTTGTTGAGGGTAGTAGGAACAATACACTGTGCCGGTATTATTTCGCATTGTCTGTGAGAAGGCGATAGTAGCGATCATAGGGGTTAGCAACTATCAATGGATGCATATTCTCTACGTATTGAGCTTCGTGACTATATACTTGACTGTGGTGATATGGTGGAGAAGAACTAATGGCCTAACTCTGCAAGATTAAATAAATAAATAAATAAATAAATAAATAAATAAATAAATAAATATCTGCTTTGATTACCAAGTCTCTGGAACACATTTGAAATAAAACCTCCGAATAGTATGTCAGCTTTCCCGGCTAAACTCATTCCATAGCGGTTGTATGAACTATGTGCATGTAGCTGCCAGGTGACATACGAGTTTCTTTTATTTGGCAGTAACAAAATAATAACGATGATGAGTACGTCAGATTGCCTAACTCACAAATGTCGTGCGTGATGTTTTATCGGTTGTAGATGGCATAGAAATACGATTGCTATTTCAGCTTCGCTTTTCTTTTGTTCAAGATGGCGACCGGCACGCGAGTTGCCGTGGCGACTTTTCGTGACCTACTCTATCAGCTCGGCTGTGATAATTCGGTGGCTGCCATTTATAAACGACCTGTGTAGTAGGAAATGGCTCCGCTCGCTCAAGGGCAGCGCTGCGGCAAGGTCGGCCGAGACGTGGAGTGACTCATCCGCCGCCATGATTGATCTGCTGTACGGCGGGTTGCATGCGCAAGGCGCGGAGTGCTTGATAATAACCGATGTTCTATAAGCAGCCAGAGTTTCGTGCTCGGCAAAATTCGGAGACGTGGGAAGGCCAAGTGTCTAAATTCTATATCACAGGCCGTTAAATTTATACTGTTAAAATTGAACCGTCCATTTTCAGAAGTGGACAATAAACTGCAAGCGAAGATCTTGCATGACTCTCCCTCTACTGATGTAGTTACGTAAACCGTTGCTAGGATACGGAACAAAGATTAGTAGACGTTTAAGGGGAAAGGATGGAATTTTTTAAAACTTTTTTCCTATTTGGTGTAAAATATTAATTTTTTGTATGTAGAGAACTCATAGCTGTGGCAACTCAACCAAATACCGTTGCTAGGATACGGAACAAAGATTAGTAGATGTTTAAGGGGAGAGGGTGGAATTTTTTTAAACTTTTTTCCTATTTGGTGTAAAAAATTAATTTTTTGTATGTAGAGAACTCATAGCTGTGGCAACTCAACCAAATACCGTTGCTAGGATACGGAACAAAGATTAGTAGACGTTTAAGGGGAGAGGATGGAATTTTTTAAAACTTTTTTCCTATTTGGTGTAAAAATTAATTTTTTGTATGTAGAGAACTCATAGCTGTGTCAACTCAACCAAATACCGTTGCTAGGATACGGAACAAAGATTAGTAGACGTTTAAGGGGAGAGGATGGAATTTTTTTAAACTTTTTTCCTATTTGGTGTAAAAAATTAATTTTTTGTATGTAGAGAACTCATAGCTGTGGCAACTCAACCAAATACCGTTGCTAGGATACGGAACAAAGATTAGTAGACGTTTAAGGGGAGAGGATGGAATTTTTTAAAACTTTTTTCCTATTTGGCGTAAAATATTAATTTTTTGTATGTAGAGAACCATGTATTGTGGGTCCCTATCACCACGGCATGGCGCGTCCTCAGGTTGCGGATAGAGGAGACGGCCTCCAGATATGGAGGGTAGCTGCGAATATATTGAATAAGCAGACGTGGACAGCCGATAAGGGGTGGTCCTCCAGCTTGGGGGTTGGGCGAAGGGCTAACAACCCATCACAGTAAAAAACAGCTTGTTACGAAACCTAACAGTAAATGGGCAGGACATGTAGCACGTATGGGCGAATCCAGAAATGCATATAGAGTGTTAGTTGGGAGGCCGGAGGGAAAAAGACCTTTGGGGAGGCCGAGACGTAGATGGGAAAATAATATTAAAATGGATTTGAGAGAGGTGGGATATGATGGTAGAGACTGGATTAATCTTGCTCAGGATAGGGACCAATGGCGGGCTTATGTGAGGGCGGCA